>NC_065452.1:38657330-38961408 GCF_917563875.1 Diabrotica virgifera virgifera | reverse complement strand
TGGTGCATAATTTTTGAGACTATTTGTAGTAAAACGGAAGCGCAGAAAAATTATACATATTATGTGAACGATAAAATACATAAATAAAACAAAAATGAAAACGTAGTCAGAGTAATTAAAGCACGGAGGGAGGATAAGATGTTATGCGAATGTATTCAGAAAAGAGAAGAACAATAATGGACTGAATATCACTAAGTAAAGAAACAATATACAGATTAAAAGAATAAAGCAAACTTGTGGAATAATATAAAATGCTGATATAAATATGAAAGAAGAAAGAAGAGAACGAGTATTGTAAAAAATAGTGAAAACCTACAAAATATTACAAATATAGTATGCATCTTTAAAAGTAATCCAACTGACAAATTTTATACATATGAATATTTCATAATCCGTCTCTGCTTGTACAAAATCCAAGGACTAGAAATTCTGGAGATCAGTAATTAACCTTGCATTTTTTATACAACCATACAATTTAGCCAAAGTCGTTATGTAAGAAACAATTAAGTGAATATTTTGCAAACAGTTATTTTAATATCATCAAGAGTGGTCCTTCAATGCAAGCAGCTAAAATTCCCATTATTATTATTAGTTGCCTACATACTTTCCTATGGGTGTTTTTTATCTGTTAGTTTTTGGTTTTATAATGGTTTATTGCTCTTACTTTTAATGTTTCCTGGCTTTCACACTTTCAGGATTTGTAATAGTTTATTAGACATATTGCTCTGAAGCAGTGGCGGCTAGTCAGAGGAGGCAAGGGAGGCACAGCCTCCCCATAAATTTTTTACACACTCTACACTGTTTTGTTTATCATGAATCGCGAAAACAACAAGCAGTCTCACTATTATACAACGTGTAAATTCCATATTATCACTAATTATCCAAACATCCGGAGCATTAGCATTAGAACGCATGATCGCGTCTCAGTTTTATTACATATTATTGTAGGCAGGACCCTGGGTTATCCCGAGATTCATGAACGGAGCCGAGAAGCCCAGCAGTCTCCGTTGCTAATGCTCTGTGCAGCGCAGCAGGCGTTTAAGGAGACCCGGTCTCCTAACAGTGGCATCTACGGTGCCATCACACGCTGCCCGGAGATATACCAAGGGAGGCAGAGTAGCTTCTCGGCTCCGTTGCGTGGTTGCGTACGTCTCGGGACAACGAATTTTAGGGTCCTGACTAAATAATGAAAAATCTAAAAGTGAGAATTTTGTTATGAAATTTGGTATGTGGGGTTATAATAATATTTGGAACAACTTGCTCAAAAAACTTTTTCCGATATCTCTAACTCAAAGCAAAATATCGGTAATTTATCGTGTTTTTGAATTCGCAGTAGGCCGCGTTTAGAATTAAAAAAATTCAGTTGAGTATCTTAAAAAATTTGAAGCTTCATTATGTATGGACGGCAAAACTTCAAATCTGTATTTATTTTGATATACATAGGTATCTATTTACAAATAGATGGAATTGTTAACAAATAAACGACACAAACTTTGGTATTAAACTTTTACAAATAGACTAACTATTTTTAAAATGATATGATATCATGAAAATTATGAATTAGGATGATATTATGAAATGTAAATAAAAAATGGTCAAAAAATGGGGCCTTAAATTACATTTTTTGGCGCATTTTTTTGCTAGTGCACATTTGTCTAGATATTTTACAGTTAGGTATAGCTTCCCCTATTGTAAAAATCACGAGCCGCCACTGCTCTGAAGCTATTTTCTTGTGGCATCTTAATAAAATTTGCTATTTGTATTGATAATAAGCCAAAATCAAATACAAGAACCGAAGAAAAGGAGGTAATACAAATATCAAGAGACCTGAAAAATATTAAAAGTGAGACAGAAAACGAATTCCAGCAGAAAAATTAAAAGTATGAAGAGACATAATGCAGCAAAAGATAGCTCGACTTACTATAAAAATATGGGAAAAAGAAAAAACTATTGCCTGAGCAATGGAACACAGCACTCATCGGCCCAATTAACAAGGAAGATGGTAAGACTGTCTGTGAAAATTACAGAGTAATCACACTATTAGAAGTAGTGTATAAGTTATTGAGAAAAATTATAAGAAGTAGAACAAAAACCTACGAAACAAAGATAATAGGAGGAAACAGAGAAAAAACTGGGAAGAACAAAACCAACCAAATTCTTATGCAAAAATTATTACAAGATCAACAGTTATGTATTGCTCAAACCCAAAAACAAAAAGTCACGTATGCTTCCATTAGCTATCCGATATTTGCTACTTCAAGTCCGGACAGTCAGGATAAATGGATAAAAAACACTGAATGGAAAAGCTTTCAGTAAAATGTTGGACTTCATTTGGGTAAAATAAAAATTCCGACTGCATCTGTTAAATGCACCTATTCAATTGAATAGCCTATTTTTTATTATTGGCTTTTATGCGTTACATAATAGATAACATTTTTAAATTAGTCCAATAAAACTCCCATCACATCCATCTGGAATCACTGAATCCTGTAAAATCGTAAACCAATAAACACTTTTAATTCTATGAAAAATCTACATATGTATTTATTTTTACTCTTTGGGAACCATACATATTATGTGTAATACTTTTACGATGAAAAAATGACACAGGCCAACAAAAAAATATTTACAAAACTTTTCTTACAAATTTATGTGAATCCTATGTATTTTTTGGCGCTAAAAAAGAATCTGAAATTAGATTTTATGTATCACCCATAGTTTTCCCACAATATAACACTGGTTTATTCTACATTTCAATAATTTGAAAAAGAAAAAATACCGAAATTCATTAAAATGATACATTATTAGAGTAATACCTTTTATCTAATTCATATCTTGTAATAGTATAGGTCTGTACAACTATTTCAAGAGTCGATGCTTTTGTATTTTCTTCCTCTTTTTTATGTAAAATTTCTGAAGTAGCTTTTTGTCCTATGAGAGGCACTCTGTTGTTCCCGATTAAGTGACCAACAGTAATCACCCATCATCTTGGTGTTCCAACGTCCCTGGTATCGTTTTTCCATCACCTTGGTATCCTAGTGGAATAGTTAGCCTTGTTCTTCACTCATATTACCCAGGTTTTCAGGGAAAAAGTCAAGATGGTTATGCAAAAAGTGGATTTTTAGGCTAATTAGACATCCCAAATCTTAAATCTTATCTAATATCTTAAAAAACTTATCTAATAAATTAGCTACTATAAGCTCGTAGTTAGGGTCTTTCACATTACCTAACAACTTGGTTACAACTTTTTTTAATGCAATACAAGCTTCTTTTTCCTTAGTAGTCATCTTGGTTTCATAGGTAATTATGCAATTTTAAATTACGAGGAAAACGTAAAACCTGCCTTGAACCCTTTTTTAGCAATTTTAAATGTTAAATTGTGAAAGAATGGTGGGTGATCCCGCATTTTTAATATGATTTTCGGACTCAGCACATTAAAATACATAAGATAGAGGCAATCTTATCAAAAAAGTTTTTTCATCGTTGGCCTGTGTGGTCCTCTATTTTTTAACATTCCATTGGAATTCCATTCCTCGAAATATCTCTCAGAAATATTTTGAGAAAAAGTTATTGAGTGTTTTGAGAAAGTTATTGAGAAAAATTATAAGAAGTAGAACAAAAACCTACGAAACAAAGATAATAGGAGAAAAGAGAGAAAAAGCTGGGAAGAACAACAACCAACCAAATTTTTATGAAAACATTATTACAAGAGCAACAGTTATGTACACAATTTAGGTTTGCAATATGCTCTTTATTGATTTTAAACAGGCCTACGAATCCATATCACGAAATGTAGCATACGGTAGGATCATTAAACGCACTATTGAAGCCAATAAAAATGTGTCCAGTGCAGCCAATATTCGAGCTTATAAAACAATATTGACATAGGCGTCATTTCACGAATTTCATTGGGGTGGCAAAATCTACCGGGAGGTTGAGGAGTAAATTAGGTTTTGCCTGGGATTTATGCGGGGAAAATTTTGTAAATTTTGATGCGAAATAGAAGGGTTTAACGTAATTTATACACTATTTTTTTTATAACTACACACACTGGCTGTACACATCCTGATTTTCGATTTTTTACAATATCTGCCCCAACCTTGTGTATCAACCTAGGATTCTACTGGATACAGGTCTAAATCTTATAAATTCAATACAATAATTCAAATCTTTAATAGGCATATATGTATTTACAATAGTCTTTTAGTAAGATAAAAGAAACCTAGCCGCTAGCACCCGTGTTGAGCTGCCCCCCCCCCCCCACTTGCAAAAATTAAAAAACAAATAGCCCTGATTTATGAGCTATTTATGAGCTCTCTTATTCCGCAAACTAAAAATTTTGAGCTCGTTCCACTGAGCAGGAATTTAATACCCTAGTGGGGGGGGCTGAGTCAGCCCCCCCACTACTTAAAAATAGGAATATTGAATCGGTTTTTGCGGCAGAATTACGAGCTATTTATGAGCTCTTGAAATTATATAGTTTCGATTTTTGAGCTCATCCCCTTCACCCCCAAACAACCCTTTAATTGATTTAACTTAAGAGAAAGATGCTGAGAAAACTTAAAATATATCGTATTGCGGATATAATTCCTATAGCTTATATACTCTAAGAATAAACTATTAAATCAAGGGCATTTCGATTATTGAGCTACAACCCCTTCGCAAGAAAACCACCCTATCCTCCCGGCTTAAGAGAAAGTTATACTTAAAATGCGTTAAACTAATTATTTGGCGACTACATCTCATTTAATAATTTATAAGCTTCCAAATTACGCGCATTTAGATCAGTAAATTGCAATTTATTTTGTATAGTGCAGTCACTGAAGGTAAAAATCAACGATTACCTTCAAGTTCGGTGAACCTTCATCGATATTCACGAAAATTGGTCAGTGGTTAGAGGATACGTCAAGAAACAAAGGTGACATGGTACCACCTTGCGCCTTTACCCTGAGGGTGGATACCGCCCCTTCTCCGGGGTGAAAATTATTTTATAAAAAATAACTGCACAAATCAATAAAAGAACAAATTAAAAGCAAAATTTATTATATAAAGTTAATAAAATAAGTCAATACTTTTTAAGTTATGAAAGATCAAAGATTTTAATTATTTGTGAAAAAAATGCATGTTTTGAAGAAGTTTTTTGTAAATCACTGAAAAACTGTAAATTTTTACAAAAAAGTTAATAGTAGTTTAATTCGTATAGCTTATGTTCTAAGAATAAACTCTTAAATCACGCACCTTTCGATTATATAGCTACAACCCCTTCGCAAGAAAACGACCCCATTTTCCCGGCTTAAGAGAGAGTTGTTCTTAAAATAATTTAAATTGATTATTTGGCGACTACATATCGTTTAATAATTTATTAGCTTGCAAAATATACGCATCTCAATTATTGAATTGCCATTTTCTTTCTATAGTGCAGTCACTGAAGGTAAAAATCAACTATTACCTTCGAATTCGGTAAATCTCCATTTATTTTCACGAATTGACAATAACAACTTGGGGTTTTAGCCTGGGGTATATGTCACCCCTTCTCGGGAGTGAAAATTACTTTATTAAAAATAACCCCACAAATCGAGAGAGGGACAAATTGTAAGCAAAATTTGTTACATAATGTGATTAAAATAAATCAATACTTTTTGAGATATTAAAGATCAAATATTTTAATTTTTGGAAAGAAAATGCATGCTTTAGAGCGATTTTGCATAAATGACTCAAAAACTGTAAGTTTTTACAAAAAAGTTTTCATCACTAAAATTGAAGCTAATAAAAAATATAATAAATTGCTTACTTGAAAAACCTTTAATGTTAATTTAAAGTAAGTTATTGGTAATTAAATGTATATTTTTTTCCGCGACTGTTCAAATCTAAGGGTTCAAGTTTAAATAACGGGAAAAAGATGCAATTTATAACACTTAGGTACTAAATACTTTTCAAAGTACTTAGAAATACCCATCAAAAATAAGATCCAGAAAAAGTTGATAGTATCAAAATTCGCTCACCAATTTTCGTGAAAATGAATGGAGATTTACCGAAATCGAAGGTCATAGTTGATTTTTACCTTCAGTGACTGCACTATAGAAAGAAAATGGCAATTCAATAATTGAGATGCGTATATTTTGCGACCTCATAAATTATTAAACAATATATAGTCGACAAATAATTAATTTAAATTATTTTAAGTACAACCCTCTCTTAAGCCGGGAATATGGGATGGTTTTCTTGCGAAGGGGTTGTAGTTCAATAATCGAAAGGCGCGTGATTTTAGAGATTATTCTTAGAATATAAGCTATACGAATTAAACTACTATTAGTTTTTTTGTAAAAACTTACAGTTTTTCAGTGATTTACAAAAAACCTCTTAAAAACATGCATTTTTTTTTCACAAATAATTAAAATCTTTGATCTTTAATAACTTAAAAAGTATTGACTTATTTTATTAACTTTATATAATAAATTTTGCTTTTAATTTGTTCTTTTATTGATTTGTGCAGTTATTTTTTATAAAATAATTTTCACCCCGGAGAAGGGGCGGTATCCACCCTCAGGGTAAAGGCGCAAGGTGGTACCATGTCACCTTTGTTTCTTGACGTATCCTCTAACCACTGACCAATTTTCGTGAAAATCGATGAAGGTTCACCGAAATTGAAGGTAATCGTTGATTTTTACCTTCAGTGACTGCACTATACAAAATAAATTGCAATTTACTGATCTAAATGCGCGTAATTTGGAAGCTTATAAATTATTAAATGATATGTAGTCGCCAAATAATTAGTTTAACGCATTTTAAGTACAACTTTCTCTTAAGCCGGGAAGATAGGGTGGTTTTCTTGCGAAGGGGTTGTAGCTCAATAATCGAAATGCCCTTGATTTAATAGTTTATTCTTAGAGTATATAAGCTATAGGAATTATATCCGCAATACGATATATTTTAAGTTTTCTCAGCATCTTTCTCTTAAGTTAAATCAATTAAAGGGTTGTTAGGGGGTGAAGGGGATGAGCTCAAAAATCGAAACTATATAATTTCAAGAGCTCATAAATAGCTCGTAATTCTGCCGCAAAAACCGATTCAATATTCCTATTTTTAAGTAGTGGGGGGGGGCTGACTCAGCCCCCCCCCCCACTAGGGTATTAAATTCCTGCTCAGTGGAACGAGCTCAAAATTTTTAGTTTGCGGAATATGAGAGCTCATAAATAGCTCATAAATCAGGGCTATTCGTTTTTTAATTTTTGCAAGTGGGGGGGGCCAGCTCAACACGGGTGCCGCTAGCGCTTCTGGTGTAGATTTTTAATCTTCTCAGGCATGAAAAGGTCCTTTCACAACCAGCTGAGTTTAACTAAAGAATAGCCTGAATATTTTAAACGTCATGGACAAGACATTTTTTAGAGCCTTTTCCACAAAAACTGATGATTTTTCCAACTGTTTTGTTTCTCATTTCTTTCATGTTATGAAAAAGGGTACCCCCGTTAAGATTGGCAAAATTCCCTCACTCTCAGAATTCAATTTTTTTAATTTTTTTACGTTCTGTGCAATTAAAAAATGAGATAACGCGGATTTTTAGCTCGCCACCCCCCTTACCCCTCCCCCCAGAGCCAAAAACGTAGATTTTTAGATTAAATTTTTTTTAGTTGAGTTGCAATTGATTTAAAAATTCCAAAAAATTCACACGTTATAGCTGAGGCTTTTACAAAACATGTCCATTTTCTATGGACCCTTAGGTCGAGTGCACATAACCTCAAATTTTTTTTTAACTTTTTTAGAACCTATAACTTTCTTTTGGAGGGGGCTGCAGGTCCAATTTTTTTTTAATTTTGTGTATTTTATCAAAACCTATCTCTCTGATTTTTTTTTAGATCTTTCCGTCAGGTGCGCCATCTTGAAAAATCCGGAAAACTGTTTTTTTAGGGGGTTTTTTGGGATTTTCTCCATTTTATAGACTGCAACATAGATGAACTCAAGGTTTTGTTAATAGATTACGTATAATTTGAAATAACTGATATATTAGGATATTCAAAAATTCGGTGAAACACTTTTAAACCCCCCAAAAACCATGTTCGTTTAAAGATTTGTAAGGATTTTTGAGGGTCTAATTATTTTTGTTTTGAGGTCGATACAGCCTGAATATTTTTTTAAAATTTTTTACGTTCTATATGATTTTAAAAAATTAGGACTCAACGCAATTTTAGCTCACTTCCCCTATTCCCCCTCCCCCACAGCCAAAAATGTCAATTTTTCGATTTTATTTTTTTTAAGTTGGTTTGCAATTAAATTATAAATGTTGTTCTGAAGCTATTTCTTTGTGGCATTTTTGTAATTAACTATTCTAAATGGGAAATAAGCCACAATGTAACTAAAAAATGATTTTATTTTCCATCTGTAATGCGTTAGAGAGAATTCGATAATCTGTGACACACTGAAAAAATGGTTTGGGACGATCTATATAAATAAGTCAGATTAAATTAAATTAGAAGATTTTTTTACCAAACAACATTTTTGTTTAATTTATTATTTTGTATTTTGACAACGATGTCCGTGGCGGACATCGAAACGTTAATTAAATCATTTTTTAGTTGAATTGTGGCTTATTTCGCATTTAGAATAGTTAGTAATTATTAAATTATAAATTATAAAAAATTCACACGCACAGCTGAGGCATTTAGAGAACATCTATTTTTATGGACCCGAAGGTCGAGTGTACATATTATAACCTCATTTTTTTGTTTTTTAATAGGTACGTTTAACTTTTTTGGCGATGGCTGCTAATTTTTTTGTGTTTTGTGTATTTTACAAACTATCTACGTTTGGCTCATAATGCAAATAGTCCCCGCTGTATGCTTGTTCCGTTAGGTAAATTATTCCGATTAATTTTTTTGCACAAACTTACTCAAAAACAGGTCCTTATAACAAATCCACAAGGTGTCAGGCAATACCGCGGTAGGAAACTTTTTTAAACATTTTTTTAAACGAATTCAAAAAATCAATTTTTTCACTTCGGACAAATTTGTTTTAGATTTTCTGGATCAAGCTGAGCAAAACAGGTGTCTTGTGATTTTTCTATAAAATTGACTGTTGTCGAGTTACATGCAATTTTAAATTTGAAAAACGCGAAAATGGCCATTTTCAAGGCTTAATAACTCGATTAAAAATTATTATTATGAAAGTCATAAAGTGACCAACTCAAAGTTTAAAGCCCCCCCTGCAATAGCCTAAAGAAATTTTTGTCATTATTTTATTATTAACTATTATTTTTAATAATTAAAAATGAGCGCTAAGCATGTATTGAAGCGGCCGTCCGCGAGAGAGAGATGTACAATATTCATTGGACGTTTTAAAAAAATATCGATTGGAAGTCAAAAATACGTTTTAAAAAAATAAAAAAGGAATTTTGAGGTTATATGTATTGTACACTCGACCTACATGGGTCTATAAAAAATAGATATGTTTTGTAGAAGCCTCATAAAAATTTTAAATTAATTGCAACTTTAAACAAAAAAAAAAAGGAAAATTGACGTTTTTTGTGGGGACAGGGGGAGGGGGTGGTGGGCTAAAAATGCGATTAGTCTTATTTTTTAATCCCATATAACGTAAAAAAATGAAAAAAAAATTCAGGCTGTATCGATCTCAAAAAATATCATTAAGCCCGCAAAAACCCCTACATAACTTAAAAAAACATGTTTTTTGGGGGGTTTAAAGGTGTTATGCACAATTTTTGATAATCCTTAAATACTCATTTATTTCAAATTATACATAATCTATTAACAAAACCTTGAATTGATCTTGTTCTGAAGCTATTTCCTTGTGGCATTTTTATGATTAATTATTTATATGGGAAATAAGCCACAATTAAAATGAAAAAATAATTTTATTAACGTTTCGACGCCCAAATCGGGTGCCGTTGTCAAAATACAAAATATTACTAAAATAAACAAAAGTGTTGTTGCTAAGCAAAAAAATTCTTCTAATAATTTATTTAATCTCACTAATTTATATTGGCAATTCAGACATATATTATACATTTTAAAGTAGAAGACTTTAAAATGATATTGCCAATATTTATGAGTTGCGTTCCTGGGACGACTTACTGAAAGATAGTTCATTCGATTACATGAAATCAACCCCAACTCAAGAATATCCGTCATAAAAAATTATAGCATGTGATATGTCTTTAAAAAGACAACCAAATGCAACGACAGTAACATTCTCGCGTTAGAGACATTCATGTAATCGAATGAACTATCTTTCAGTAAGTCGTCCCAGGAACGCAACTCATAAATATTGGCAATATAATTTTAAAGTCTTCTACTTTAAAATGTATAATATATGTCTGAATTGCCAATATAAATGAGTGAGATTAAATAAATTATTAGAAGAATTTTTTTGCTTAGCAACAACACTTTTGTTTATTTTAGTAATATTTTGTATTTTGACAACGGCACCCGATTTGGGCGTCGAAACGTTAATAAAATTATTTTTTCATTTTAATTGTGGCTTATTTCCCATATAAATAATTAATCTTGAATTGATCTATGTTGCAGTCTATAAAATGGAGAAAATCCCTAAAAACCCCCTAAAAAACAGTTTTCGGGATTTTTCAAGATGGCGCACCTGACAGAAAAATCTGAAAAAAATCAGAGAGATAGCTTTTAATAAAATACACAAAATGCAAAAAAATTGGACCTGCAGCCCCCTCCAAAAAAAAGTTATAGGTTTTAAGAAAGTTAAAAAAAAATTTGAGGTTATGTACACTCGACCTAAGGGTCCATAAAAAATGGACATGTTTTGTAAAAGCCTCAGCTACACGTGTGAATTTTTTGAAATTTTTAAATCAATTGCAATCCAACTAAAAAAAATTAAATCTAAAAATCTACGTTTTTGGCTGTGGGGGGAGGGGTAAGGGGGTGGCGAGCTAAAAATCCGCGTTATCTCATTTTTTAATTGCACAGAACGTAAAAACATTAAAAAAATTGAATTCTGAGAGTGAGGGCATTTTGCCTATCTTAACCCTTTCATTTCGCAGATAAGTAACTCCTCATCCAAAGAGTAGTATTTTGAAACAAACTTGTTGCTTCCTTCCACTACTTCATGTCTTCCCAACAATTGGCTCAGGTGGTTAAGTACATTCAAATTATTTCCCTGCAGCCTATTTTCAATTTCCTGTTCCAAAGTTTCAAGGAGTGGGAAAAAGACGGTAGCTTTTAGGTGCTTTTTAACCGTTTCAAATGATGCTTTAGAGCCTTCGCCAAGTTTAGCTGGGATTTTTCCTCTCCTTGGGAGCTCCTTTGGACGAAATCCACATTTTTCAGTAATTTTAGAGCAGTAATCAAACAGTTTGTCGAAGTATTGGTCTGTCCTAAAACTTTGTAGTATCTCAATTGTGCTGTTCTTGACTGATTTCAGAACGTCAAAGGTCAGGCTGACTGATTGTAGTGTTTTTGACAGTATGTCACATTGTGATAAGACCTGTTTCAAGAGAAGAAGATTGAAGATGAAGTTGAAGTCTTCCATGCTTCTTAGCAAAGCGCTGGCTTGACCACCAGTGTCTGGATCAGTGTTTTCGATTTCTTGTAGTGTCGAAATTGTAGCTTCGAAGTTGTCCAGCAATGAACGTACAGCTTCGACTCGGCAGGCCCATCTCGTGTCACGTAACGACTTTAAAGTTATTGTCCCTCCAGCAAAACCTTTTGAGCTTCAACCTTTGGGGTGGCAAAATAGGAGGTTACAAAACTTTGGGGTGGCAGCTGCCACCCCTTGCCACCCACGAATTACGCCTATGAATATTGAGACCAACGATGTTGTATGCATGTGAAACTTAGACAAAGAATCAGAAAAAAGAAAGAATGCTAGAGATTTGGGAGAAGAAAATTTTGAGAAAAGTTTTTAGTGGTAGGAAAGGAGGCGTGCGGCATACGGAGGAGTCATACGGGTAATATAATCACCCTTGTGTGCGCGTGCGCCAATGGTTATCATAAAATAATTGTATATCAAAAAATGCGCAATAACTACCTCTTAAAACCCACTAAATTTCATTTGCATATTGATGTAAAGACCAAAGGGCGTAACCCTCAATTTATGAATTTTACAGGAGGCTTAAAAAATCGAATTATTTGTACTATGTAGTTTGTTTGTATGTATTGTTATGATCTGCTTCTTATTAATTTTATATTAGTTATTATTTATTTGATTAATTATTTAATTGTCGCAAATAATACATAAAAAATGAATAAAAAATCTCAGGGTGCCTTTTTACAATATCAAGAAAATGTCTAAATTATCTTACGTTATACTTATCTTCTCTCGTGGGTTCAGCATCTCTTAGTTGATCCTAATCGGGATAGAATAGGGAAAAGAAATAAAGCAAAATATAAAATAAACATACAGAATTGTCTTTTATTTATCAAAATCGATACTCTAAAAATCTATCAAATCTAAAACCTGTGGACACAGATGTCCGAATGAAATTTCTACCATTTAAATTTATTCTAGTTAAAAAAAAAACAATTTATCGGTTTGTCCCCGATGACTTTGGTACAACAAAATAAACAAAACCAAATTATGTATTCGCAAGATTACCTATACTTCCTATTTACTTTCTGAAATATTGGAATTTTAATTCCTACGCTTTTTACTCAAAATTTTAGTTTCCGAACATAAAAATATCTTTCACATAAGTTGACTGACCTTTTGCTTCACTCACTCTGATGTCTTCTCGTGACCCAAAACAGCTCTCCCTCGTTGACTATGTTAAAGGCTACTCATCAAAGCCCTCTCCGTTCTCCAGCTTCAAAACTATCAGCATACCAGCACCAATTCTCCAACACGCCAGGCCTCTTTTGACCAGTACTCGATTCAAACAAAACTCCAAAAATTCTCTGCTCTCCTTCTCACAATAATACAGAATCAAAGAGGTATTTCGTCTCAATTTGATCTGTCTCTCGTTCCACTTTTCAGCACTATTCTCCACTATCAAACAACCACTGGTACTTGCTAACTATCTATCCACGAAAACGTCGAACTGCTCCTCAGCGATGCCAATAACATAATGCCTTCTTTTTTTAAACTCACTCAATCATTCCAACCACTTTTCCCCTTCCAAATTGCCAAGAATCAGAAACATTTCTCTTTTCCATTCGATAAACAAACAGTCATCCTTTCAAAATTATTCCGACCATCCTAATTACTTTCGGGGAACTCTACAACATTTACTCGGGGTGAAACAAAGATATTAAAATTCCAAACTTTCTTTTAAACCATTTTTCTAGAAAATGATAATTACCTCTACCTGTGGATTCTATAGTTCCCGTAATAAACAATCTTTTTCCATTTTAAACCTAAATACATCGTTCTTTTCACTTTAATTATTCACAAAAGTCTTTAATGGTTCATCGGAAAGCTCATAAAAAAAGAAATCCACTTACATCCAAACTAAATTCTAATAAATATTTACAGATCAATATACAGGGTGTATCAAATTTATGTGCCCGCGTTATTAAAAAAAATTTAATTTAATTTTTATTTTGCCTTTGATTGATAAAATTGAAAACACAATAGTATGTTTCAATATTCTTTTACTATTTACATGTAGCAATTATTCATCTCCTGAATTAAATAAATACCACAAAAATTTATATTATTACTTACAAATACAAGAAAAAATAACTTTATATCATATTTTGTGGGTTACATTTTTTTGCTGGCTTGTTTAAAGATTTTGGTACAACTATTGATGAGGGATACGCTGTAAATGTCAGAATCCCCTTTATGGCGGTTGGTATTACTAATTACTGTAATGTGATATTTGTTGTGTAAAATGATCTGATATGTATACAATAATAAATAATAGTAATCCTAAATAATGCTATATTACATGTATTAATATTAACCAATTAATTATTAAATATTAAACAAAATACAGAGTGAGCTAAAGAAAATATTCCACCTCAATATTTGTCAGTATTTATTAGATTTTAAGGAAATGAAGAAATACGTCGATTTTTGATCTAAGGGGTACACATTTTTACGGTACATACATCTGTCATTTGTCGACCCCCTCCCTTTCATTCCCCCACCCCTTATTTTTAAATAGGGAATAGGGTTCGTGTGCTACCTCATTTGAAAGGTTATTCAATTCTCTGTTCAGTAATATTAACATGGACATGATTATTTATATAGGTTGTCCAAGAAAAATTATTTTGAATTAAATTAATTGGCACAAAAAGAAGAATGTATTCAATTTATTTAACACAAAATACATTCTACTACTGACAGAAAACAGAGAAAAATGTTTATTTGACAAATAAATATTGTTTTTCGCTTAAATTCAATGTTGAACCTACCAAGAGGCAGATGGTTGGCAGCTTGAACATTGAAATTAAGCGAAAAGCACTGTTAATTTATCAAAAAACATTTTTTTCTGTTTTGTGAAAGCAGCAGAATGTATTTTGAATTAAATAAATTACATACATTCTTCTTTTTGTGTCAATTAATTTAATTAAAAAAAATTTTCTTGGACACCCTGTATACATAATTATGTTATCGCTTATATTATTGAATAGAGAATTGAATAACCTTTTAAATGAGCTAGCACACGACCTCTATTCACTATTTACAAATCAGGAGTGGGGGAAGTGGAAGGGAGGGGGTTGACAAATGTATGTACCCTAAAAATGTGTCCCCTTTAGATCAAAAATCGACCTGTTTCGTAATTTCCTTAAAATCCAATAAATACTGCCAAATATCGAGGTGGACTGTTTTCTTTGGCCCACTCTGTATACAAAAATTAGTCTTCCTTATCCGTTTCAGCAAGCTCATGTGGCTCTGAAATCTCTGATCTCATTTTTATATATTCTTCCTGGTACCGATTTGGAATAACATTATTTTTAATTAAGTTCTTTAGATTCTCGTATATTTTAGATTATTATTATTATTATAGGGAGATTACAGGATCGGGAAAAACATTTTTTGAAAAAGAAAATACTGAAAAGAGAACTTAAGAAACACTATTCAAAACTCAATCAAATCAATGTTGACCTCAAAGTAACCTATGATAAGATTCTACAACAACATCCCTGGTCTGTCGTTACTGATTCCTTAACTGATATAGAAGATGAAGTTTCTCGCTTACAATCTACCAAGAAGAGTTGTTTGACCAGTAAACTAAACCGTTTGATTTTGAAAAAACAACAGTCCAACACCTTAACGCCCGGACATAGCTTTTCAGATCATAAATTCCACCCTAGGGTTTTAAATCTAAGTAACACCAATTTTTCAGAGGAAGAATTACAATTTTTAGGTCTAGGTCTTAAGTTTTCTTGTCAGAATTTTAGGTTGACAGACTCAGTGTTGGGAATCTTTGCAGTGGAGCTGGATACCCTTATAGAAGGTATAACAAAAGATATTGAAACTAAACAGTATTTGAGAAATTCATGTATAAGCTTACTCCAACAACAACAATGTAAGTACAAACTCAATTTCCGTAAAAACCATCATTTATTTAAAAAACAAAATGTTTTACTTAAATCTATAAAAGAAAAACTCAATAGAGATTCTCTAATACTGAGTAAAGGCGATAAGGGTAGTTGTGTTGTAGTCTTGGAACAAGTCCAATATATAGACAAAGTAGAGTCCTTCCTTTCAGATAACAACTTTCTAATCTTGGAAAAAAATCCAATTAAGACTTTTATTAATAAATCAAAAGCTATGGTTAAGTTGTACAATGACACCATCATTAAATATACTACAAAAAAGTTAACTTTATCTAATCCTATAACACCTAGGTTATATGGACTTCCTAAGATTCATAAGCATAACTGCCCTATAAGGCCTGTTGTTAGTTTCTGTAACACTCTAGTTTCACTATTATCAGAGTTCGTTTACAACACAATTAAATCTATCACTAACTTTAAACCTAAGTTTTCTGTTTCAAATTCTTTAGAATTAATAGAACGTTTAAATCACATCAGGATCAAGGAGAGTTTTTATTTGGTTTCATTTGATGTTTCTAATCTGTTCACTTCTGTACCGAGAGACGAAACTTTACCTCTGGTACAAAACCTTTTAAATAAATGTAACATAACTGTAAAAGATTAAGTTGAAATCTTAACCATGCTTAAATTTTGTCTTGACCAAGACTTTTTTCAATTCAATCAAAAAATATATAAACAACCAACAGGTTTGGCAATGGGATCTCCACTATCCCCATTTTTAGCTGACCTTTTCCTAGATAACTTGGAACAGACTTTTGTTAATAACAACAACAAAATAGTCTTCTGGTCTAGATATGTTGACGATTGCCTAGCCATCATAGAGGGATCTCAAGATGATGCCACACAGGTCCTAGATCATCTTAATGAACTTCATCCTAACATTTCTTTTACACTTGAACCAGAGTCTAACTATAAGTTGAACTTCTTGGATATAGCCATAACTCGTCATAAAGATTCTCTAGAATATAACATATATAGAAAGCCTACCCAAACGGATCATGTTATACATGAAACATCTAATCATCCAATACAACACAAAATGGCAGCCTTCAATAGTTTCATTAATAGACCTCTCAAATATCCACTTTCTAATGACAACTTCAATTTAGAACTTTGTACTCTTAAGCAAATTGCTCACAACAATGGTTATGATCCCAATATCATAGACAGACTTCTCAATAAAGCAAAACGAAAACTTGCAGAAAAGCTTGGTTACTCTCAAACATCCACTACCCTCAATACTAATAATAACACCAAGTATTTCTCCTTCACTTACATCAGTGACATTTCTAAAAAAATATCCAAACTTTTTACTTCCACAATTGACAATATCAAAATATCTTTCAAGTCACATAATACTTTAGGCTCCTTTCTAATTAACACCAAAGACAGGATGAACACCTTGGATAAGAGTGGTATATATAAATTAAGATGTGATGATTGTGATGAGTCCTATGTAGGTAGAAACATTCGTAAGTTGTCAACGAGAATTACAGAACATTTGTAAAGAACAAACTCTTCAAGTTTCGGTCAACACTTGGATTCCAGCAAACATAATTTCAATATCAATACAGGCTCGTCCATTTTACATGATATCAGTAGGAAGAAAAACTACTTGGAGTTGGATTTATTGGAGGATTTAGAGATTACCAGGGAATCAAGTGAAAACTCTCATTGCCTTAACACTCAGATCAATTTAAATTGCACTAAATTTAAACCAATTTTTAAAAACTTTATTACAGCATCACCTAGCAGGAGTCCCAGCTCGGCTGTATAGGCTTTCCAGCACTGAGCCTATATTCATTAATAGTTTTACATTTCTTTAAATTTGTATCGTCCATAACACATTACATGTTAGCCAAGCTTATTTGGGGTTAATTGTTTTACAGCTGACCTTAATTATAACTTATATGTACTCTTTTTTTTTGTGGAATTTTAATATTTCATTGACATCATATATTTAAATTGCCCTCGCTGTTTTCATTTGATCTTGGATAGTGCTTGACACTTCAATCTTGTATTCCGATCATTGACTTCAAGTTTGACTCAACAGTGATATAATATTTCATATTTCATTAAGTTTTCTATATCTCAAATTTTACTCGGTCCATTTCAATAAGTCAATTTCAAAATTTTTTTCAACAGCTGATACCTCATTAGTACTACAGAGTATGCAGCCCACTCTTCAGATGTCAACTAGTACCACATCCAATCTCTATGTCCACAAACATTGTCGCCAACCTACATCTTAGCTCACCTCTGACAAGTTTGAATGTGGTAACTGGCTTTCACATTTAACTACAAATAAATAATTTAACAAAAATTTTTTTAATAACCTCTCATTTCACCGTTTACTACTGATAGTGTTTTGTTTTGCTGAGGCCTTTGATCTTTTACAGTTTTTTTGAATGTGCAGCCCAATGTGTAGTGACTGTACATATTACACAGTCACAGTCTCACCAAGTTGTCATCTGTCAGCCATCACTGGATCATTTCCGTCAAGAAAAGTAATACTCCATTACTTCATACTTCATTCTGCCTCCATATTGCAAAATGTAGTACCTACTGGCACTTTAATTTATCTGTTTTGTCCCTTGTTCAGTGTTTATTTAGATGTTAATTTAAGTTTGCAAACAAATTATTTATTTTAATTAAATGACATTCGAGGATACCTCCTTTTATTGACGAAGTAAGTCTACAGTATAATTCAATAAGCGATGCAGGGCGATGTAAATATTACCACGTGTAGGCCTCAACAGGGCCGCATTTAGGATTATCTTTTTGTTTAGTCAGAATATATATTATTGTATAAAATACGAAATTTATATTTTAATTTTGCAAAAGTGCTCGACAAAGAACCTGATTGTTTTAGTTGATATCCGATAATAGGAACCATTTATACAGGGCGAAAAACCCAAGAATTTATTTTTTTGCCAACAATTTTATGTACAGAGTGCCTACAAAAAATATATTTATTTTTAATTTTTGATATACTTAGTTGTGTGTACAATTCCAAAAAGTTTCATAAAAATAATAACAAAAAAATACTCATTACTCAATTATGTTGAAATAATATACAAGGTGTCCCAAAAGTAGCGGAACGGTCGAATATTTCGCGAACTAAACATCGGATCGAAAAACTGAAAAATACGTGTTCAATCATTTTCAAAAATCTATACAATGACATCAAACCCCCATTACACCCCCTGGAGGTGGGGTGGGGAGTAACTTTAAAATCTCAAATGGAAACCCCTAGTTTTTTGCAGATTTGGATTCGTTACGTAAAAGTAAGCAACTTTTATTCAAGAGATTTTTTCGAACTGTGGATAGATGGCGCTATAATTGAGAAAAACGATTTATCCTGATACCATAGGTAAATTATAGAAACGGTCTAATATCTCGAGAAATACACTTCCAAATGAGAAAACAAACAAAAAAGGTTTTTAATACTTTTCGAAAACCTATCGAATAACACCAAACATGACCCTCCAACTTACCCCCTGGAGGTGGGGTGGGGGTTAACTTTAAAATCTTAAATAGCAACCCCCACTTTTTATTACAGATTCGGATTCGTCATGAAAAATTAAGCAACATATTATTCGTAACATTTTTAGAATTGTTGATAGATGGCGCTTTAATTGGAAAAATACCATTTATTAGCGCCATCTATGCTATTTTAAAAAATGTTTTGAATAAATGTTGCTTAATTTTTCATGACGAATGCGAATCTGCAATAAAAAGTGGGGGTTGCTATTTAAGATTTTAAAGTAACCCCCACCCCACATCCAGGGGGCGGGTTGAAGGGTCATGTTTGGTGTTTATCGATAAGTTTTAGAAAAATATTAAAAACCTGTTTTTTGGATTCTCATTTGGAAGTGTATTTCTCGAGATATTAGACCGTTTATATAATTTACCTATGGTATCAGGATAAATCGTTTTTCCCAATTATAGCGCCATCTATCCACAGTTCGAAAAAATGTTTTGAATAAAAGTTGCTTACTTTTACGTAACGAATCCAAATCTGCAATAAAAACTGGGGGTTTCTCTTTGAGATTTTAAAGTTACCCCTTACCCCACCTCCAGGGGGTGTAGTGGGGGTTGGTGTTTGATGACATTTGATAGATTTTTGAAAATTATTGAATACGTATTTTTCAGTTTTCGATCCGATGTTTATTTCGCAAAATATTCGACCGTTCCGCTAGTTTTGGGACACCCTATATATTATATATTCATAATTAATTATTAATATGTCGTGACTCGTGACTGTTAACTTATCTAAATTTGAAAATTTTGGGGAATGCATATTACTGTAAATGTCATCAGAACTAAACGTAAAGTCAAGCAATGAGGCATGCAAGTCATAGGTTTAATTCCTTGTTTAGATAGGGCGGTTTGCCAACGTAAACGTCGCGATTAACCTGTTTAAACGCTGGTAAACCGCGTAAAACTCGCGGTTGCATATGTACGATTTTGAGCGGTTGCATTTGTTTCTATGTTAACTTGAACCACGGCGGTTGGGTTTTTCAGGTAAACCGCGACGTCGACGTTGGCAAACCGCCTGCATATAAACAAGCCCTAAGGTTCAGCGAATTGATGATTCGTTTTGTATTCCTTGATCAGCGTAAACACTTCTATCACAAACTTCAACTTTATTGGCCACTTTTTTCACAATACATATCTTCAACCACTATCCCGGGATTTTCTTGTCTTTCACATTTAAAAACATTTAAAATTATTTCTTTAACTTCAACGCTAAGAGGGCTTCTTTTACTGTGTTTTCGAGGAGGATTCCATGTATTTTCAACCAATTCATCAGCAGAATCAGTGGATGACATTTTTGGTTTCAATATCTGTTATCTGTTATTGAAATAATACGTGGTTACTACTGTTACGGTAATCACAATCACGTACAGATAGGGTCGTTATACAAATAAAAATATATACTTAAATAGTTTTAAATGGCACGACAAATAATTGCTAATTCAACATTAACAGCATAAATAAAATTTATTGTCGTTTAACCATCAAGACCACTAAAAATTTACTAACAAATCGATTCAAATTACAAAATTTTAATACCGAAATAATACCTACTTAAATCTTGTCCGAACCTGTATGAGCTGCCGACGACGTCGGCAGTAACGAGATAAAGATGGACATTTCGGTTAGTTTTTATATATTTTTGAAGAACTGTTACTTGCATGTATGCATAAAATATTCATTAATTTTATAAATCGGATCATTTTTTCACATCCTATGTGTTCAGTGATAACAATAATTTATTTACTATGCAATAAACATTAATAGTTGGGAAAAGAAAAAAATTAATAAAGTGTCATAATTAAACTGTTACTTATCGGAACGAGTAGACTCATTTGGAACATCTTTAACAATTATCTGCTAAATTTATCGTTGTTTATATGCCCTGCATCGCTTATTGAATTATACTTTAGAAACGTTTTTGTACTTTTTATCACATCACCTTCGATTTTTTGTCGAAGTGTCTAACTTTTTCCTTTACTACAATGGCGTTTTCTTTACTTATTTCAGATGCCCCTGAGGATGCTCTAGATAGCGAAAGTATACTTGGGCAAGATTTAATAAATTCAGTGCTCGATATCTGTCTTTTTGACTTTTAAAATTCATATTATTATTATCCCGGTTATTTATAGCGTTCTTCGCCTTCCGGTTCCCAGTTTTTTTAGATGCCAATTTTAATTCTTCGTTGTATAGCGGTGCCAGTGAAGGTGAAGTAATGGTTGATTGCTTTGTCTTATTGTGCCCTTTCACACAAATTCTCATTTCTTCACTTTCCGGATCTAATGATGCTTTTGCTATAACTGTGGAAGAATTTTGATCAGGTGATGCCAAGGAAAAGTTATTCTTACGCCAATTATCCGGCACGTGATATTATCTGTTCTGGGTTACGCCGTGAGGGTTACGCCAAATGTTGGGATGAAATTGTGAAACCGGCAAATGTACATAATGACATTATTCTGATATTCTATAGGTTTATAGTAATAGGTGGGGTTCGACCTTTGTCCGGGAAGTGTATTTTTGGTCGGTCTTTCAGAAAAACCAAAAATCTCAATTTTTAATTTTTTAGGTCTAAAGGTTTTCGCCTTTACACGATCGATATCTTAACCGGTTTTAGAGAAATAAATAAAAAATCATCAGTTTGTAATAAAAATTTCAACACCCCCTATCTCGGAAACGAAGCATTTGCGGACATATCATAAAGCAAACTGTCATTATTTTTTCATACAGAATTACCCCTTAAAATTGGCCATACTTATTTAAAAACACCTTGTATTGACGAAAAACAAGGCTCGTTGTTAAAGTATCTAACTTTTTTATTATCCAACATAAGCGAATGAATCAGAAAACAGAATATTAAGAAAACATGAGGCTATATGTAGTTTAATAGTTTTTAATTTCAGTATTTTCAAGATGCTAGAATATTCCACAGGGTCACGCGAACTTTGAGAAACAATCACCGTTTGATTGGTACACCCGGTATACAATGACAATTTATCGCTCTAGCAACAATATTATTATAGTAATATTGCTAAAGAATAAGGCTATAACATATTAAAAAACACTTAAATCGGACAACAAGTTTAGGAAATTCGAGACATCAGTGACCCATTTTTAGTGTGGTGCGTTAATTAATTTCTTGGAGAAGTGTATTTTAGTGAGATTAGATTTTGTGAAGAATAAGCATTTCTGTGACATATCTCTTAATCTACTTATACCGGGTGTCCACTTATATTTTCCCCCATTTTAACTGCCTATAACTTCTAAACGGTTCAAGATAGAAATATGCGGTTTATGCTGAAATGTTTTATTTTAGTAAAAGTTTTGTCTGAATGGTTTGAATTTTTTATATCGCTTTCAAATACGAAATAAAAAATGGCGGATTTTTAAAAAAAACTTTGTTGACATTTTTTTAATGGAACACCCAGTATATTTCTTTGTAAGTTGAAAGAAAGGTCATTCACCTATCCAGCGATATAAAGTTTGTCAAAATCGGTTGTCAAATCACTGAGTAACTAATTTTTAAAATGAGTGGTGCAACGTGGATATCACATACCTAAATAACATAACTGAGCAAAATGATATTTATGTTATGTGATTTCCACATTGCATCTCTCATTTTAAAAATTAATTGCTCAGTCATTTGGCAACCGATTTTAAAAAAAATTATATCGCTGGATAAGTAAATGACAGTTTTTTCAAGACACAAAAAAATATACTGGGTGTTTTAATAAAAAAAGTCAACAACGTTTTTTTTTTAAATCCACCATTTCTTATTTAAAAGCGATATAAAAAATGGTCATTTACCTAAAAACTTGAAAAAACGGTCATTTATCTATCCAGCGATATAAATTTTTTTAAAATCGGTTGTCAAATGACTGAGCAATTAATTTTTAAAATGAGAGATGCAATGTGGAAATCACATAACTTACTTAGTTATGTTATTTAGGTATGTGATATCCACGTTGCACCTATCATTTTAAAAATTAATTACTCAGTGATTTGACAACCGATTTTGAAAAACTTTATATCGCTAGATAGGTGAATGACCTTTCTTTCAATTTACAAAAGAATATACTGGATGTTTCATTAAAAAAAAGTCAACAAAGTTATTTTCAAAAATCCGCCATTTTTTATTTCGTATTTGAAAGCGATATAAAAAATTCCATCCATTCAGACAAAACTTTTACTAAAATAAAACATTTCAGTGAAAAATGCATATTTCTATCTTGAGCCGTTTAGAAGTTATAGGCAGTTAAAATGGGGGAAAATATAAGTGGACACCGGGTATTTCAACAAAATGCAAGATGGCGGTATAGGAAACGGTGACGAAATACAAACGTAAAGAATTCTCTAAAAAGTTCAGAGCACAATGTCATTTTGTATCTTACAATTTCTGTACTGATAAGTAAAAATCGATATTTTTGACTTAAGACGCAATCCAATTCAAAGACGCCTTTTAAAGATGATACGAAACTTTGTATTCTTTTTTCTTGTTTTAGTTTTCCAATATCTAACCTCTGGTTGTTTTTAATTTTAATTAAAAACGAATTATTGTAGCTATGGGCTTATATCCTTAAGCTAATAAAGAACAAAAATTTCATTTAATTTTCTGTTATTTTATTCGTAGTCAAATTGTTTAGAAATAAATATTTGACCCTTTGTCTAATCTAGTGGAATGTGATTTCAGCTCTTTCATTATTTGCTATTAATGCTGTAACTATTCTTAGTATTTTAACAATATATCAATATCAATCTATAAACAATTCCAATATTTTATCAGTGGAACAATGTGTTTGTACGAATTATATTATTGTGTTACTAGAATGCAGAAGAAGAAGGTGCCGTAATTCCTGCTCACCGAGCAATAATGATTACTTTAATTGATTAATTGATTACCTTTGTTCTAGTTATAAATTCTTTGCGGCTCTATTCTTATCGAAAAAATGTAGAAACAAATAATTTACATGGAATTATCTTAGCTATATACAACCTGAAAGAATATTACATCATACTAGATAATAATAAAGCTTTTTTAGTTATGAAATATATTATAAAACTCTGAAACATAAATTTTTATGTTGAAACAAATCCTGATCTATTGCTATGAATACAATATTACAGCACAAGTACTGTTCATTGATTATAAGGCTTCTTACGATACAATAGACATAAATAAAATAATAGAAACGCTAAAAGAGTTCCAAGTACCAACAAAAATAATAAGATTAGTAAAAATGCAATGGTACAGTCTCAGAAGAATTCGAAGTTAAAAAAGGGGTTCGTCAAGGTGACCCATTGTCCACTTTGATATTCAATATAGCCCTGGACAATATTGTAGGGGATAGTGGGATGAATAGGTCTGGAACTCTTTTCTACAAGAAGCACCAATGCTTGGCGTATGCTGATGATGTGGTTCTCATTGCAAGAAGTGGAGAAGAACTTACAAAAAGACTGTTTCGGGCTAGCTCTAACATTGGACTGAAAGTGAATATAAATAAATACAAGTACATGTAAATTTCGACGAAAAAAGAAAGAAACAGCAGAAGTGGAGGATGGATCAGAGGTAGAGTTTGAGAGGGTGGACGAATATATGCATTTTTAACGACGAATATATGCATAATTAAAGCTACAGAAATGTCGTGTAATACAAAAATAAGAGTATACATTAGTGATGTTGAAAAAGTAACTATTCGTTACAAAGTACCCGTTACTTACGAATACCGAAAGTAACGATTACTATACAGAGACGCAAATCGTTACTTTGATTACTCTGATTACTTCGTTACTTCGTACCAATCATATCAGCAAGTAACGACTATTGTATCTACTTTGATTACTTTGATTACTCTGATTACTTCGTTACTAAATACCAATCGTATTAGAGCGAGTAACGACTATTGTATCTACTTTGACTACTCTGATTACTTCGTTACTTCGTACCAATCGTATCAGAGCGAGTAACGACTATTGTATCTACTTTGATTACTTTGAATACTCTGATTACTTGGTACCAATCGTATCAGAACGAGTAACGACTATCGTATCTATATATATTGTGTTTCAATTTATCAATCAAAGATAGAAAAAAAATTAAATTTTTTTAAAATAACGCGGGCACATAAATTTGATACACCCTGTATATTGATTTGTAAATATTTATTAGAAGTTGGCTTTTACGCAAAGTGGGTTTATCTTTTAATGAGTTTTCCATGAAGAATTAAAAACATTTTTGTAAATAAAAGTGAAGGGAAAGTTATTTAGGATTATAATTTTAAACCGATTGTTTATTACGGAAAAGGGAAATCCACAGGTAGATGTAATTATTAGTTTTTAGAAAAATAGAGGTAAAGAGAATTGGAATTTTAAATATGTTTGTTTAATGACAGGAATATTTAGATAATTTCCGAAAAGTCATTTGTTTTGAGTAGAAGTATTGTTTGAAATAATGACTGGGTTTTTCGATTGAAACAGAGGGAGGTGGAGAGAGAAATGTTTCTGATTGGCTTGGCAATTTGAAATGGGGAAAGTTTTGTTTGAATGTTGAGATAGTTTTGGAAAGAGGAATTGTTGTGTTACCGGCATCTGAAAGGGGCAGTCAAAAGTTTTCGTCAGTAGTTCAGCAGCAAGTACTAGTATTTTGTTTTGATAGTGGGAGTAGCCGAAAAGTGGTACGAGAGACAAATCAAATCGAGAAGAAATACCTCTTTGATTATGTACAGTCCAAGAGAGTAAGTTACAAGAATTATCGTTATTAAAAATATTTGTGACACCAAGTAAAAAAGATACTTGGGTCTCAGGAGATTATTGCTGAGAGAAAGAGAGGAGAGAGTTTTGGAGTTTATTGAACGAGTACTGGCAAAAAGAGGCCTGGCTTGTGTTTTGGAGAAATAGTTGCTGGTATCCTGCTGGATTGTTTGCTAACAACGGAGAGGGCTTTGATTGGTAGCCTAACATAGATTTTTTTTATAATCAGAAGTTAAATTTTTTTACGTAAAAGCATATGCATTTAAGATTCCAACATTTCAAAAATTTAATAGGAAGTATAAGTAATTTGCGAATACCAAATTTGTTTGTTTAGCTTGTTTTATTAATAGTATCAAGAACAAAGCGATAAATATTTGTTTGAATTAGATTAACTTATATGGTTAAAGTTCCTTTTGGACAGTTATGCCCACAGGATTTAATTAATAAATTTACAGAGCATTGCTTTTGATAATAAAGGTATTTGTATGTGTTTATTTATGATTTTTCTATTTATTTCCTTTCCTATTTTATCCCGATAAGGATCAACTAAGAGATACTGAAGCCACGAGAAAGGATAAGTATAACCTAAGAGAATTTAATTAATTTTTTTGACAAAAGGCACCCTGAGATTTTTTCTTAATAATTTTTATGTATGATTTGTGTTAATTAAATAATTGATCAAATAAATAATAATTAATATCAAAGTAATAAGAAGCAGAACATAACAAAATATATATATATATATATATATATATATATATATATATATATATATATATATATATATATATATATACATATATATATATATATGTCTTCATATCAAGGCGAGATCCGTTTGTATCATAAGCTATACAAGATGAGATCCGTTTTGCAAGGCGAGATCCGATTTTGGATCTCACCTTGTATTCACGTGTATATAGTGACATCTTGATGTAACAATGGTTGGGGTACGAGGAAATCGATTTTTGTCTGGACCTCATTTTGCACCCCATTTGGTGAATTTTATATTGCAGTGGTTCCACTAAATCTGCTGTAGAGGGCAGCGCGCGCGATCTGTTGTGTATATGCTAAATATATATTTTCCAGACAACCCGAGATCCGGTAAATTTGGAAACATCGCAAATTAATTTCACGGTCAGCTCTCTCACTCGGCTTATGTCTAGCTTGAATAAGAATATTTACATTATTTAAGGGCTCTGTCCAGAAAGGCGATTGTCAAATATCTCGAGAACTAGACGTCATATCGAAAAAAACTTTGGAATGCTTTTTGAATGGTTTTTCAAAATCTATATACTTATGCAATAGCAGGGTTCTTATTCTGCCTGCGAAAGCGGTGGGTGTAGCAACTTTGAATTTTCAACTGAAACCCTTTATTTTTAATTAAATATTTGAAATTTAGAATTAAAAATACACAACTTTTGTTTGAATCGATAATAGCTTCTTTAATCCAGTCGGAAGAGCTTCAAAATAGTCGTTTTGATGACATTTTTAGGGTTTAGGGGTACCTCAGGTAGTTAGCTTAAAACGTAAGAAATAAATTTGAACAGTAACGGATTAAGCCAACACAGAGCCTATCGCAAATGTATACTTTTCATTAATGTTTATTGATAAACAAAGCTCCAGTTCTATTTTACTTCAACTCATTTTAAGGCTATTTCAATAAACTAATCGGTTCTTTTTTCAGTTTTTTGGTAAAATATTGTAACTTATAGACGAAAATTCTTAAAATCGGCTATTTTTCATTTAAATTGTCAATAAATAATTAAATTGGTCAGATTTACATAAATTTTGTTATTCAATCCATATAGAAACTAAAACAATTGTTACGCAGTTACACTGAGTGTCATAAAAACCGTGTATTTTTACTCATTTCTTTGAGCTATTTCACGTAATATCGAGATATAAGTTGTATTTTTACATAAGTTATATTAACGTTAAACTGAATTAATTTATAGTTTTATAAGCAACAATTAAGTATAGCGAAATTTATAAAACCTTGTTTAAATTGTTTTACATGCTCTATAATGAGGTTATCTTAAATTTTGTTTTGAATGTTTTTCTTCTTACTGGTAGACAAAAATGGCAAAATGTGCATTTTTGACATCAAATTGTTGATAACCAACATAGTTACTACTCAAAATATTTAAAAAAAACTAACCGTCGGTATCACAGGTTGCCTGGCAACCAGATGCAGAACAGTACCATACATGTTTTCCACTTTTTAGAACTTTCTTTAAGTGAAATTTAAAATCATTTACCACCAATAACTTACACCCATGTTCACTCATTACGAAATCTGTTACAAGAATTTCAGCGATTTCAGCCATTTTTTCAAAATTTATTTGGATTTTCTCTAGTAATCCTTCCAAAAGACAATACATAAATGATAATTACCTTTTACACCACCTTCAGGGAGGGTAATTTATACAGGTACATACCTGGAATTATTATATGGACCGTTGACTCTTGTTAGAGTATAGTTCGCTCAAATATGAGCTCTTTTCATAAATTTCACGCGGTAAATTAGTCCGCTTTTCCTTTAGGTCGTAGTTCATAGGTTGTGATGTTTTTTGCCTTCTCTACTATCTTCTTCCACTCTCTCCGGTCCTGAATCTTTTCTCTCCAGTTTGCAATTTCCATCTTTGATATATCGTCTAGCAGTTGATCTTCCCATCTTATTTTTGGTCTTACTCTTGGTCTATTTTTTACTGGTTTCCAGTTCATTATCTTCCTGATCAGTTCTTCTATCCCTCTTCTTTGTGTGTGCCCAAACCATCTGAGCCTTTGTGCTTTAATGTAATTTACTATATCTTCTCCTTTATTTATATTTATTATTTCATGGTTCATCAGCTTTCTATATTCCCCTGTTTTTGTCTTTACTGGGCCATGTATTCTTCTCATAAGTTTTCTCTCAATTATTCTTAACTTTTCTTCGTCTTTTTCGTAAGGCACATACTTCTGCTCCATAGGCTATCACTGATCTGATTGCTGCTGTGTATATTTTTGATTTTGTTTTTCTGCTTAGGTTTTTGTCCTTGAGTAGTCAGTGATATTTCCAATATACTCTATTACCTGCTTTAATTCTTTCGTTTATCTCTATACTCCTTCCGTTTTTGCCGTCCACCATCACCCCCAGGTATTTGAAGCAGTCTACTCTCTGGAATGTATTTTCACATATCTTTATTTCTGTTATTCTGTTGACATTGTCTCGTGTGCTTATAAGATATTTTGTTTTATTCTGACTTATTATTAATCCTATCGTCTTTGCTTCTCTTATCAGGGTTAAAAGTGCCTCTTCTAGTCTTTTTTTATCTCGTGCTACCAGTCCCAGGTCATCTGCATATTCTATGATCTGTGTTGAGCTTTGAATAATTGTCTTTTTCAGCCCTGTGTCCCTAATTACTCCTTCTAGAGCGATATTAAATAGTGTCGTTGACAGACTGTCTCCTTGTCTTACTTCAAGTTCTATTTTGATGTCATTTGTATCGCCCTCATTTGTTTTAACTTTTGCTGTTGAGTCTTTTATTGTCATTTTAGTTAGTCTTATTAATTTTGCCGGTGTATCCATTTTTTTCATTTCTTTTAATAATTGTTGTCTGTATATGCTGTCGAAGGCCTGTTGGAAGTCGATGAATAGTATGTGTAATTCTATGTCATATTCATTGATTTTTTCAATTGTTTGTGTCAGTACGTGTATTGCATCTATTGTTGATCTTCCTTTTCTAAAACCCTGTTGGTATGGTCCTATAATTTTTTCTGTGTATTGATTTAGTCGGTTTCTTATAATTGTGGTCAATATCTTATACGTTGTATTTAGTAGCATAATTGGTCTGTAGTTGCAGCACTTAGTTGGATCACCTTTCTTAAAGATTGGTGCGATGTGTCCGTTTTTCCATTCTATGGGCATGCTTTCGTCCTTCCAAATTGTAACCATTAACTTCTGCATTCGCTTCGTGAGCTCCTCTCCTCCGTTGATGATCAGTTCGTTGTTGATTTCATCTGGCCCTGGCGTTTTGTTTACTTTTAGTTGTTTTAATACCTCCATGAATTCCTGATAAGTAGGTGCGCCTTCCTCTTCATCCCTGTTATCTCTTATATCCTCATCCTCTGAATATGCCTTGTTGTCGTTTTTGTATAGGTCCGTGAAATGTTTTTCCCAATCTTTTTTGTTTATTTTTGTGGCAGATTTTTTAGTACTGTATTGTTGTTTTATCTATTCGAACAATTTCTTGTTGTCTTTATTATTCGTTTCTAATTCTTGCATTTGTTCAGAGATCCATGTGTTCTTCTTTCTTCTATAGAGTTTCAATGCTTCTTGTTTTTCTTTTCTATGTTAATCCAGTTGTTCCTGTTCGGCACTTTGTAGCCATTTGTTTCTTGCTAGGTGCTTCAGTTGACTTTTTTGGTGACATTCCTCATCAAACCATTCTTTCGATTCTTTGTTTTTTTTGGAATCCTATTATTTGTTCTGCTGTCTCTAATATGCTGTTCTTTATGTTTTCCATTCTCCTTCTATTTCTATGTGCTCGTACTGACCCAATTTCTGTTCCAGTTGTTCTGTATATTGTTGCTTTGTTTCTTGCGTTTTCAGATTGGCTATATTCCATTTCCTCCTTTTTCCTTCCTTATGATTATTTGCTTTGATTATTTTCATCTTAAGTTTTGCTATCAACAATATGTGGTCAGTGCCTCCATTTGCCCCTCTATATGACCTTACGTCTTGTACTATTTGTGTCCACTTTTTCGAAATTAGAGTATGATCTATTTGGTTTCCATCCATTCTTCCTGGTATCATCCATGTTAGTTTGTGTTCTTTTTTATGTTTATGCCCAGTACTAACTATATATGTGTTTGTTGCTGCTGCTAGCTTTCAGATTTCTCCTCAATTATCATTCGTAGTTTTATGAATGGTTTCTTTGCCAGCTACACTACGATTATAGTCCTCCTTTCCGATCTTTGCATTGAAATCACCCAATATTATTAATATGTCATTACTCGGAATATTTTCACAGGTTTCTTCCAGGATGTCGTGGAATTCTGCCTTATCTTCTTGGTTTGCTTCTTCGGTGGGTGCATAGCAATTGACTATCGAGATGTTGGCTTGTTTATTTTCTTATGTAAGATATCCTTTCATTAACTGCTTTGAATTGTATCACTTTTTCCTTCATTTTTTTGTTCATCATAAATGCCGTACCATTCGTTCCCTGTTTGTTTTCTCCCGAATAATACATGCTAACATTTTTCTTCTTAATTTTTCCTTCTTTTTTCCATCGTATTTTCTGTAGGGCTAGGATTTCTAGTTGGTATTTTTTCATTTCAAGAGCTATTTCTTGCATCTTACCCACTGCCATCATGGTTCTAATATCCCAAGATCCCATTCTAATGGGTTTTGTTCTTTTCTTCTTATCGAGATTCTTTATTTTGTGTGCGTTATTTTGTTTTCGTTAACCGTTTGCATTGCCGAGTCTTTTTTGCCATATCAATATCATATTTCAGCCGCTGTTCCTCGTTTATTAGTTTTTTGAATTTTCTATCAGCTGTTCTCTCTCTCTTCGTCCCATATCCAGATTTTGCCATTCACTATTAATTTATTGTAGCCGATTTTCGTTTGCTTACCTTTGCTTCTTTCTTCCTTTGCTATTTTAGTTATTTCCTTTTGTATTTCTTTTTCTTTCGATGTCCAATCGTTGTTTATATAGACACGATCTTTATGCTGTTTTAGTTTACGTTGCTTGTTTAGGATTTCCATTTTATCTGTGAGGGTTTCTGTTTCTATTGCGCATACTGTTTCTCCTATTTTTGTTGCACTTCTTAGTTTTATTTGTGTTTGCAACTCTTGGGCTATGAAATTTTCTATTTCTTCTTTTAATTTCTTATAATCATTTGTTTCTACTTTCAACCCAGTTACGATCAAGCTTTTCTTTTTGCTAAATTTCTCCAGTTGCTCTATTCTTTCATGTAGCTATTTTACTCCTTTTTTTAGTTTTTGATTCTCTGCTTTTACATCCATGAACTCTTTATTGGTTTGTTGTTGTTCTTTCTTTATTTGTTTTATTTCCTGAAGCATTTCATCGTTTTTATTCATTAGCTCTTTCATCATTGTAATCATAACATTTTCCATGTCTTCCTTGTTTTCGTTGTCTGCTTTGCTTGGTGACCGTTTTGTAATTTTACTTCTATTAAAACAATCATCCAAGTTTTCTCTTTTGCGTTTCGTTTCGTCATCGGTTTCACTTCCTGTGCCATTTTTTCCATTTTCTAGGAGTGCAGCGCTAAATACCTGGAATACCGATATTAGATTATCAACAATACTTAAAAAATGAAAGTTACCAATTCACCGGTAGTAAATGGGTTATCTAAAAATTACCTGCGCACCAGAGTTGCCAGTTGGCCTGTAATTAGGATGGGGGATTAAAATAGATACGAATTCACCGGGACCCGGAAATATGCACACCCTGATATTCTAGTTACGTAAGCTCGTCCGATTGGCGCATGACGTCAGCAACAGAGTAAAGCATAATCCCGTCTATGCGTTCGTAATACGAACGCGAATGAAATTTGAGAATAGTACAAATGAATGAATTATGACTAAAAGAAACTAAGTGATTTGTATAGTTTAGAGGAAAATTATTAAACTATTTACTTTTATTTAAATTGATTTTCAGTTATTTGTAAATTTCCCAGTTTCTTGATTATATTGGTATCCGGAAAATAAAAATATTCATAAAATCGATATCTAATAAAATTATTACATTTCGTTAGTTGGCAAAAATTGATTAGTGGCCTACACATTAGTAAATATAATTTTTACCAAGGGGAAGAAAAGCCCCAAAATATAACTATAAATTTAATGGATTGATAAAAAACAAAAATTTTTACTTTTTAAATAATGTATTTCATCAGATTTAAGTAAGAGGCTTGGAAAAGACAAAAATAAGTTTTACAGTTTTCATGCCATGCACTTTATTCAAATTTTGTGCATGTGAAATAGACGTACATACAGCAACTATGTAGCAGTTTTCATAATTTTTCTTTTACGCAATGTCAGGTTGTTAAGAGACTTGTTTAATTCTTTAATTCAGAAGTACATCCGAGACCTAAAAAATAACTTGTTCGCTTTGTTAGAACAGTCTACAGTTACACTTTTGGACATACGGTTTTCTAAATAATTTTTAGTTACCAAAATGGAATCACCATTCATGTGGAAGGAAAAACTGTCTCCAGTTACTTAATATATGACAAGAGAGTGTCTGATGGTTTACATAAACCACACTTACTCAAATGATCAACCCACGTATACGTTGAAACATCTTCGGATTGAATACTGGAGTCCTTAAATTTATCGCAGATATAACCAGCCAAATTCTCCAAACCATCATACTCGAGGTCACTAATGTTTTTTCATTCTGACTCTCATTGAAAACTTGAAAATCCACAACTGTTTCGTTGTTAGAATCCAGCCTTTGGATCAATTGTCCAGAAATTGGTAAATCTGGGATGGTCTGTTTAAACGTTCGAAAATTCTTTCGGTTGTCTTTCCTACCCGTATATAACTTTTATAAAATATAATCAAGCTTTTTGTAAACACTTTAAAAAAACTGGAAAACGTTTGTTTTTCTATACTTTCACAAAATTTATTACAACTATGTTATTACTACAGCTGTTTCGGCAAAGTGCCTTTCTCAAGTGATATATTTTACAATGTGTTTGCCTTTTTAAGTCTTTAACTGAAGAGGTTGAGGAGTGGGGAGCTGTTTGTCTCGAGTTGGTCATTCAGAATTATATCTGTATTTTTCAATTTATTAATTTACATTGATTTTAAAAGTGATAGCTTAAGGCCTTTATTTTGAATATGTAGAATTTGAAACTCTTCATTGAAAGAATGATTATGATCTAGAAGGTGAAGTGCGTATGTAGAAGTGTCTGTTTTTCTATTGTTGAAAGCCCTTTTGTGTTCTGCTATCCGTTTGTCAAAAGTTCTGCCAGTTTGACCGATGTAAGTTTTCGGACAGTCACCACGAGTTAGTTTGTACACACCACTCTGTAGTTGCTTTCTCTTTCGGCTTTTATTGTTTTTAATATGTTTGCTTAAGTTGTTGTTAGTTCTGAAAGCTGGTGTTATTCCTTTCTTTTTTATGTATCTGGCTATTTTTGTTGTTATTTTGCCAGTATAGGTGAGAGAGCAGAAGGTACTGGGTTCTTTCTGTGGTGGTGGATACACTAATTTCAAGGCTTTCTTATGGAGTTTTTGGTTTAAAATGTTGTTAACTGTTTGTTCGTTATAGCCATTGTTTACTGCTATTTGTCTAATGATATTTAGTTCTGTCTCGAAGTTATTTTTTGTCATAGGAATTTCTGTCAGTCTATGTATCATGCTATGGTAGGCTGCTAATACAGAGTGGTGTGTACAAACTAACTTGTGGTGATTGTCCGAAAACTTACATCGGTCAAACTGGCAGAACTTTTGACAAACGGATAGCAGAACACAAAAGGGCTTTCAACAATAGAAAAACAGACACTTCTACATACGCACATCACCTTCTAGATCATAATCATTCTTTCAATGAAGAGTTTCAAATTCTACATATTCAAAATAAAGGCCTTAAGCTATCACTTTTAGAATCAATGGAAATTAATAAATTGAAAAATACAGATATAATTCTGAATGAACAACTCGAGACAAACAGCTCCCCACTCCTCAACATCTTCAGTTAAAGACTTAAAAAGGTAAACACATTGTAAAATATATCACTTGAGAAAGGCACTTTGCCGAAACAGCTGTAGTAATAACATAGTTGTAATAAATTTTGTGGAAGTATAGAAAAACAAACGTTTTTCAGTGTTTTATTGTGAGATAAAATGAACTTCCATCAAGTAACGGTCGAATCCATCAATTACTTTAAAAAAATTTTAATGGGTTTTTCCCCGAAAAGAGCTTCATTTTTTGGTACTATGTATCACGTTAAAATATTTGATTTGGAATTTGAAGGATAAGATCGTCTTTTTTATGAGCTACAAATTTACTTTTACTGGTTCTATAGACTAAGAATATACCATTTTTTCGTTTTTGTTATATGCTACATTTTTTCCAAGCATATTTTTTCGATAAAATACTTACTTTTTGAGTATCTGCGAAAAACCGCCAAAAAACGTGTTTTTTTTTGTTGAAAAGTAAACATTTTTAGTCGCAAGTGACTCTAGTACCTACCACTGAATTAACCTAGTACCTAAGTTAAAAAACTAGATAGAGCAAAAGTTGCTTAAAGTTAGTCAGATCTGTTTCCGGACTTATTATGAACGTATATTTTTTCACCCTCCAAGTAAAAGCAATCAACGGCACAATTTCAACTTTGAAGTGGGGATGGGTAAAACCTAAATCCAATTTTTCATGCAATTAGGAGTTGACCCTGAAAATTATGTGTGTTTCTTTTTATCTTTTAAATCATTTTACTTAAAATCATTTTTTAACTATCAAATAATAATTACATATTGAGGTATTTTATTTTTTAAATTTTAATAATAATTATAAAAATTTTTACTTTTTTGTAATGTATTTTTAAAACAAGCAATCATTTAAATAATTATTTTGTAACAATTTGTATTCTTTAATATAATAATTACATTTTGGTTTCGTAGTAAGTGTTTTTTAACAATATTAATGTATTGGGACCGTGCAAGTTCGGCAAAGCGACCCCTATTTCTACGCTCTGTACTAAAATTCGCACTTTTAATTATATTGGCCAATTATATTAGTGCTGGTTACTGGATAATTGTCAAGGCCATAGTCCAAAAAAATAATAAGAAGAAAAAATAAGATTCAGGTTATGTTATGAAAACGTCAACAATTGTATGTAGTAAATAAAATTAGTTATTAAAATGCAGTACTGCAAGCAAAACAAAATTAATTAAATTTACCTTTATATAATAATTGCATATCATATCAATATTGTGGAGCAATATATAATTTTTCTGCTTCACTGACAGAAGGTATGAAATATACGTCAATTTGACAATTTCAATTGACAATATGAATTATTTAAGATAGAAGATAGTTGCAATATTTCTCCGCGACTCGCGCAGGGTCGTTTATCGTTTCCCCTTCCAAGTACTTGCACACCGCGAATAGTTTTAAAATATTGTATTGCAAATAATTATCATTATTAAATGGTTATTATTTTTGTGAAGTATTCTTTTTCTTTTTTCACACCCTTATGTATGTAACAAAACTAAGGGACTTTCTGAAAGGTAAATCTAAATAGTTATAGTTAAAGAGGGTAGTAGATATGGTTGAAACACAATAAATTCAAAATATTTAAAGAAAACCGTAGACGTTAAAGACACAAAAGAAGCGATACCTAAAAGTTACATAAAGAATTCGAGACAACGCTATCTGTATATCGTGGGAAATATATACAATACAACACGAGCTCCAATCGCTCGACTAATACTCTTTAGAGCTGGCATCAGTGTGTGATCTCGCGTTGACCGGTAAATATCTAAAATTTCGTATATAAGTCCTCCCCTTTACTTTTCAGCTACGGATCTCGTTTCGCTGTAAATTTATCAGAAAAATTTAAGTACAAAAATCTTTTCCCCTCTAAGTGTGCCATGATTAATATGTTAATTATAAAGATAGTTATGAACAATATACTCCAATAATTAATTTCCTATTGGTGGATCTCGGGTTGTCTTCGATTTAGTCGGATCTCGCCTTGATATGAAGACGTATATATATATATATATATATATATATATATATATATATATATATATATATATATATATATATATATACGTCTTCATATCAAGGCGAGATCCGACTAAATCGAGGACAACCCGAGATCCACCAATAGGAAATTAATTATTGGAGTATATTGTTCATAAGTATCTTTATAATTAACATATTAATCATGGCACACTTAGAGGGGAAAATATTTTTGTACTTAAATTTTTCTGATAAATTTACAGCGAAACGAGATCCGTCGCTGAAAAGTATAGGGGAGGACTTATATACGAAATTTTAGATATTTACCGTTCAACGCGAGATCACACACTGATGCCAGCTCTAAAGAGTATTAGTCGAGCGGTTGGAGCTCGTGTTGTATTGTATATTTCCCACGATATAAAGATATATAATGGGCGTAACTTTTAAGTATCGCTTCTTTTGTGTCTTTAAAGTCTACGATTGACCTTTCAGAAAGTTCCTTAGTTTTATTACATACATAAGGGTGTGAAAAAAGAAAAGGAATACTTGACAAATAATAACCATTTAGTAATGATAATTATTTGCAATACAATATTTTAAAACTATACATTAATATTCTTAAAAAACACTTACTACGAAACCAAAATGTAATTATTATATTCTTAAATAATACAAATTGTTACAAAATAATTATTTAAATGATTGCTTGTTTTAAAAATACATTACAAGAAAGTAAAATTTTTTATAAATATTATTAAAGTTTAAAAAATAAAATAACTCAATATGTAATTATTATTTGATAGTTAAAAAATGATTTTAAGTAAAATGATTTAAAAGATAAAAAGAAACACACATAATTTTCAGGGTCAACTCCTAATTGCATGAAAATTTGGATTTAGATTCTACCCATCCCCCACTTCAAAGTTGAATTTGTGCCGTTGATTGCTTTTACTTGGAGGGTGAAAAAATATACGTTTAAAATAAGTCCGGAAACAGATCTGACTAAGTTTAAGCAACTTTTGTTCTATAGAGTTTTTTTAACTTAGGTACTAGGTTAATTTAGTAGTAGGTACTAGAGTCACTTGCGACTAAAAATATTTACTTTTCAACAAAAAAAAACACGTTTTTCGGCGGTTTTTCGCAAATACTCCAAAAGTAAGTATTATGTCGAAAAAATATTCTTGGAAAAAATGTAGCATATAAAAAAAAACGAAAAAATGGTATATTCTTAGTCTATAGAACCAGTAAAAGTAAATTTGTAGCTCATAAAAAAGACGATCTTATCCTTCAAATTCCAAATCAAATATTTTAACGTGATACATAGTACCAAAAAATGAAGCTCTTTTCGGGGAAAACCCATTAAAATTTTTTAAAAGTGTTAACAAAAAGCTTTATTTTATTTTATAAAAGTTATATACGGGTAGGAGAGACAACGGAACGAATTTTCGAACGTTTAAACAGACGACATCCCAGATTTACCAATTTCTGGACAATTGATCCAAAGGCTGGATTCTAACAACGAAACAGTTGTGGATTTTCAAGTTTTCAATGAGAGTTAGAATGAAAAAACATTAGTGACCTCGAGTATGATGGTTTGGAGAATTTAGCTGGTTATATCTGCCATAAATTGAAGGACTCCAGTATTCAATCCGAAGATGTTTCAACGTACACGTGGGTTGATCATTTGCGTGAGTGTGGTTTATGTAAACCATCAGACACTCTCTTGTCATGTATTAAGTAACTGGAGACAATTTTTCCTTCCACATGAATGGTGATTCCATTTTGGTAACTAAAAATTATTTAGAAAACCTTATGTCCAAAAGTGTAACTGTAGACTGTTCTAACAAAGCGAACAAGTTATTTTTTAGGTCTCGGATGTACTTCCGAATTAAAGAATTAAACAAGTCTCTTAACAACCTGACATTGCGTAAAAGAAAAATTATGAAAAGTGCTACATAGTTGCTGTATGTACGTCTATTTCACATGCACAAAATTTAAATAAAGTGCATGGCATGAAAACTGTAAAACTGATTTTTGTCTTTTCCAAGCCTCTTACTTAAATCTGATGAAATACATTATTTAAAAAATAAAAAATTTTGTTTTTTTATCAATCCATTAAATTTATGGTTTTATTTTGGGGCTTTTCTTCCCCTTGGTAAAAATTATATTTACTAATGTGTAGGCCACTAATCAATTTTTGCCAACTAACGAAATATAATAATTTTAGTAGATATCGATTATATGAATATTTTTATTTTCCGGATACCAATATAATCAAGAAACTGGGAACTTTACAAATAACTGAAAATCAATTTAAATAAAAGTAAATAGTTTAATAATTTTCCTCTAAACTATAAAAATCACTTAGTTTCTTTTAGTCATAATTCATTCATTTGTACTATTCTCAAATTTCATTCGCGTTCGTATTACGAACGCATAGACGGGACTATGCTTTACTCTGTTGTTAACGTCATGCGCCAATCGGACGAGCTTACGTAACTAGAATATCAGGGTGTGCATATTTCCGGGTCCAGGTGAATTCGTATCTATTTTAATCCCCATCCTAATTACAGACCAACTGGCAACTCTGGTGCGAATGTAATTTTTAAATAACGCATTAACTACCGGTGAATTGGTAACTTTCATTTTTTAAGTATTGTTGATAATCTAATATCGGTATTCCAGGTATTTAGCGCTGCACTCCTAGAAAATGGAAAAAATGTCACAGGAAGTGGAACCGATGATGAAACGAAACGCAAAAGAGAAAACTTGGATGATTGTTTTAATAGAAGTAAAATTAAAAAACGGTCACCAAGCAAAGCAGGCAACGAAAACAAGGAAGACATGGAAAATGTTATGATTACAATAATGAAAGAGCTAATGAATAAAAACGATGAAATGCTTCAGGAAATAAAACCAATAAGGAAAGAATAACAACAAACCAATAAAGAGTTAATGGGTGTAAAAGCAGAGAAACAAAAACTAAAAAAAGAAGTAAAACAGCTACATGAATGAATGGAGCAACTGGAGAAATTTAGCAAAAAGAAAAGCTTGATCGTAACTGGGTTGAAAGTAGAAACAAATGATTATAAAAAATTAAAAGAAGAAATGGAAAATTTCAGAGCCCAAGAGTTGCAAATACAAATAAAACTAAGAAGTGCAAAAAAAATATAGGAGAAACAGTATGCGCAATAGAAACAGAAGCCCTCACGGATAAAATGGAAATCCTAAACAAGAAACGTAAACTAAAACAGCATAAAGATCGTATCTATATAAACAACGATTGGACATCGAAAGAAAAAGAAATACAAAAGGAAATAACTAAAATAGCAAAGGACGAAAGAAGCAAAGGTAAGCAAACGAAAATCGGCTACAAGAAATTAATAGTGAATGGCAAAATCTAGATATGGGACGAAGAGAGAGAACAGCTGATAGAAAATTCAAAAAACTAATAAACGAAGAACAGCGGCTGAAATATGATATTGACATGGCAAAAAAAGACTCGGAAATGCAAACGGTTAACGAAAACAAAATAACGCACACAAAATAAAGAAAGAATCTCAATAAGAAGAAAAGAACAAAACCCATTAGAATGGGCTCTTGGAATATTAGAACCATGCTGGCAGCAGGTAAGATGCAAGAAATAGCTCTTGAAATGAAAAAATACCAACTAGATATCCTAGCCGTACAGGAAATACGATGGAAGAAAGAAGGAAAAATTGAGAAGAAAAATTTTAGCATGTATTATTCGGGAGAAAACAAACAGGGAACGAATGGTACGGCATTTATGGTGAACAAAAAAATGAGGGAAAAACTGATACAATTCAAAGCAGTTAATGAAAGGATATCTTACATAAGAAAATAAACAAGTCCACATCTCGATAGTCAATTGCTACGCACCCACAGAAGAAGCAAACCAAGAAGATAAAACAGAATTCTAAGACATCCTGGAAGAAATCTGTGAAAATATTCCGAGGAATGACATATTAATAATATTGGGTGATTTCAATGCAAAGATCGGAAAGGAGGACTATAATCGTAATGTAGCTGGCAAAGAAACCATTCATGAAACTACGAATGATAATGGAGGAGAAATCTGCAACCTAGCAGCAGCAACAAATAGATATATAGTTAGTATTGGGCATAAACATAAAAAAGAAAACAAAATAACATGGATGATACCAGGAAGAATGGATGGAAACCAAATAAATCATACTCTAATTTCGAAAAAGTGGACACAAATAGTACAAGACGTAAGGTCATATAGAGGGGCAAATGGAGGCACTGACCACATATTGTTGATAGCAAAACTTAAGATGAAAATAATCAAAGCAAATAATCATAAGGAAGGAAAAAGAAGGAAATGGAATATAGCCAATCTGAAAACGCAAGAAACAAAACAACAATTTACAGAACAACTGGAACAGAAATTGGGTCAGTACGAGCACATAGAAATAGAAGGAGAATGGAAAAACATAAAGAACAGCATAATAGAGACAGCAGAACAAATAATAGGATTCCAAAAAAACAAAGAATCGAAAGAATGGTTTGATGAGGAATGTCACCAAAAAAGTCAACTGAAGCACCTCGCAAGAAACAAATGGCTACAAAGTGCCGAACAGGAACAACTGGACCAATATAGAAAAGAAAAACAAGAAGCATTGAAACTCTATAGAAGAAAGAAGAACACATGGATCTCTGAACAAATGCAAGAATTAGAAACGAATAATAAAGACAACAAGAAATTGTTCGAATAGATAAAACAACAACACAGTACCAAAAAATCTGTCACAAAAATAAACAAAAAAGATTGGGAAGAACATTTCACGGACCTATACAAAAACGACAATAAGGCATATTCAGAGGATGTGGATATAAGAGATAACAGAGATGAAGAGGAAGTCGCATCTACTTATTAGGAATTCATTGAGGTATTAAAACAACTAAAAGTAAACAAAACGCCAGGGCCAGATGAACTCAACAAAGAACTGATCATCAACGGCGGAGAGGAGCTCACGAAGCGAATGCACAAGTTAATGGTTACAATTTGGAAGGACGAAAGCATGCCCATAGAATGGAAAAACGGACACATCGCACCAATCTTTAAGAAAGGAGATCCAACTAAGTGCTGCAACTACAGACCAATTATGCTACTAAATACAACGTATAAGATATTGACCACAATTATAAGAAACCGACTAAATCAATACACAGAAAAAATTATAGGACCATATCAACAGGGTTTTAGAACAATGGATCAAAGGAAGATCAACAATAGATGCAATACACGTACTGACACAAACAATTGAAAAAAGCTATGAACATGACATAGAATTACACATACTATTCATCGACTTCCAACAGGCCTTCAACAGCATATACAGACAACAATTATTAAAAGAAATGAAAAAAATGGAGATACCGCCAAAATTAATAAGACTAACTAGAATAACAATAAAAGACAACAGCAAAAGTTAAAACAAATGAGGGCGATACAAATGACATCAAAATAGAACTTGTAAAGAAAAATAAGATAATAAGACAACAGACAACAGACAAATAGAAAAAGTAAGACAAGGAGACAGTCTGTCAACGACAAACGACACTATTTAATATCGCTCTAGAAGGAGTAATTAGGGACACAGGGCTGAAAAAGACAATTATTCAAAGCTCAACACAGATCATAGGATATGCAGATGAACTGGGACTGGTAGCACGAGATAAAAAAAGACTAGAAGAGGCACTTTTATCCCTGGTAAGAGAAGCAAAGACGAGAGGACTAATAATCAATCAGAATAAAACAAAATATCTTATAAGCACACGAGACAATGTAAACAGAATAGCAGAAATAAAGATAGGTGAAAATACATTCCAGAGAGTAGATTGCTTCAAATACCTGGGGGTGATGGTGGACGGCAAAAACGGAAGGAGTATAGAGATAAACGACAGAATTAAAGCAGGTAATAGACTATATTGGAAATATCACCATCTACTCAAGGACAAAAACCTGAGCAAAAAAAACAAAATCAAAAATATACACAGCAGCAATCAGATCAGTGATAGCCTATGGAGCAGAAGTAATGTGCCTTACGAAAAAAGACGAAGAAAAGTTAAAAATAATTGAGAGAAAAATTATAAGGATACATGGCCCAGTAAAGACAGAAACAGGGGAATATTGAAAGTTGATGAACCATGAAAGAATAAATATAAATAAAGGAGAAGATATAGTAAAATTCATTAAAGCACAAAGCCTCAGATGGTTTGGGCACACACAAAGAAGAGGGGTAGAAGAACTGATCAGGAAGATAATGAACTGGAAACCAGTAAAAAATAGACCAAGAGGAAGACCAAAAATTAGATGGGAAGATCAACTGCTAGACGATATATCAAAGATGGAAATTGCAAACTGGAGAGAAAAGATTCAGGACCGGAGAGAGTGGAAGAAGATAGTAGAGAGGGCAAAAAAACATCACAACCTATGAACTAAGACCTAAAGGAAAAGCGGACTAATTTACCGCGTGAAATGGATTAAAAGAGCTCATATTTGAGCGAACTATACTCTAACAAGAGTGAACGGTCCATATAATAATTCCAGGTATGTACCTGTATAAATTACCCTCCTTGAAGTTGGTGTAAAAGGTATTCACCATTTATGTATTGTCTTTTGGAAGGATTACTAGAGAAAATCCAAATAAATTTTGAAAAAATGGCTGAAATCGCTGAAATTCTTGTAACAGATTCCGTAATGAGTGTACATGGGTGGTAAATGATTTTAAATTTTACTTAAAGAAAGTGCTAAAAAGTCTAAAACATTTATGATACTGTTCTGCATCTGGTTTCCAGGCAACCTGTTATACCGACGGTTAGTTTTTTTAATATTTTGAGTAGTAACTATGTTGGTTATCAACAATTTGATGTCAAAAATGCACATTTTGCCATTTTTTGTCTACCAGTAAGAAGAAAAATATTCAAAACAAAATTTAAGATAACCGCATTATAGAGCATGTAAAACAATTTAATCAAGGTTTTATAAATTTCGCTATACTTAATTGTTGCTTATAAAACTATAAATTAAGTCAGTTTAACGTTAATATAACTTATGTAAAAAATACAACTTATATCTCGATATTACGTGAAATAGCTCAAAGAAATGAGTAAAAATACACGGTTTTTATGACACTCAGTGTAACTACGTAACAATTGTTTTAGTTTCTATATGGACGGAATAACAAAATTTATGTAAATCTGACCAATTTTTTCTCAATTTAATTATTTTTTGACAATTTAAATGAAAAATAGCCGATTTTAAGAATTTTCGTCTATAAGTTACAATGTTTTACCAAAAAACTGAAAAAAGAACCGATTAGTTTATTGAAATAGCCTTAAAATGAGTTGAAGTAAAATAGAATTGGAGGTTTGTTTATCAATAAACATTAACTATTCAAATTTATTTCTTACGTTTTAAGCTAACTACCTGAGGTACCCCTAAACCCTAAAAATGTCATCAAAAGGACGATTTTGAAGCTCTTCCGACTGGATTAAAGAAGCTATTATCGATTCAAACAAAATTTGTGTATTTTTAATTCTAAATTTCAACTATTTAATTAAAAATAAAGTGTTTCAGTTGAAAATTCAAAGTTGCTACACCCACCGCTTTCGCAGGCAGAATAAGAACCCTGCTATTACATAAGTATATAGATTTTGAAAAACCATTCAAAAAGCATTCCAAAGTTTTTTCGATATGCCGTCTAGTTCTCGAGATATTTGACAATCGCCTTTCTGGACAGAGCCCTTAAATAATGTAAACATTCTTATTCAAGCTAGACATAAGCCGAGTGAGATAGCTGACCGTGAAATTCATTTGCGATGTTTCCAAATTTACCGGATCTCGGATTGTCTGCAACATATATATTTACCATATACACAACGGATCGCGCGCGCTGCCCTCTACAGCGGATTTAGTGGAACCACTGCAATATAAAATTCACCAAAAGGGGTGCAAAATGAGGTCCAGACAAAAATCGATTTCCTTGTACCCTAACCATTGTTACATCGAGATGTCACTATATACACGTGAATACAAGGTGAGATCCAAAATCGGATCTCGCCTTGCAAAACGGATCTCATCTTGTATAGCTTATGATACAAACGGATCTCGCCTTGATATGAAGACATATATATATATATATATATATATATATATATATATATATATATATATATATATATATATATATATATATATATATATATATATAAATATATATATATATATATATATATATATATATATATATATATATATATATATATATATATATTGATGTGATCTTGATTATTGATATGAGATAATATTCTTATATGTTACTTAATTTAATCAATGTATTAATACTAATCCAATTAATTAACCAGATCACATATCAATATGTTTTCAATCTCAGGGCGAATTATAAATTAATTACTTACTTTCGTGGCTTCTAAATATTTCTTAATGGTTCCTAATCGGGATAGAAAAGAAAAGAGTAAAAAAATACACATATGGGTTACAATTATAATCAAAATATTTTTTATTTTATTTAAAAGGCAATCAATGCTTAATATTTGCTATTTCTTATTCTTAAACATAACATTTACAAATGGGAATCTTATTTCCTTTTGGTTTTCAATTGAAAGTTTTTATTAACATTTAACTATTAGGAGTTATTAGGAACAACTCTATTTAAGTTTGATGAAGCTTTTCTGATATTATTGATTATGTTATTCAATTTTTTTGTGGAATTTAATACAAAAAACCCATACATTCATGTCCAAACAAATGAGACTGACCTTTTCCTGGTGAACTGAAAATGTCCTCACACAAGACCCGTTTCCTGCTATCCTTGGCTGCGATCAAACCTCGTCCTGGCTTCCAGTAATGTTCTCCTTTGAAAAACTAGCTCGTATAGCTCTCGTTCCTGCGTCTGTCGTGATGCTGTGTTCTACCTTTCTCGAAACTGCTATCAGCTACCGGGACACTCTTGGCTCAAGGAGGTTCTTTTACTCTCGACCTGGCCTACTTCTCGTTCCACGATAGATACTCCACACTCACGGAACTACATCGGCTTTCTCACTCTCCGTACACTACCGTCTACTACTCGACTTCACTTCTCGACAGCTCAAAACATTCTGATCTCACTTTCTCATCCATTCCCCTACTTTCTAAATATCCCTTCCAGATTCACAAATCAATCTTCCACCACCAACTCTCATTCGTAATATTCCTCAAAACCAATTTTTAATCTTTCTAAATATGCTTAATGGATTTCAAAAGAAAATATTTAATTCCCATTCTAAAATACTTTCTAACTATTTACAAATTTTAATGACCTATTCTCTCTTTCAAATGAGTCTTATTTAGCATAGGCTAATGATCGAAACCTTCCGCGAAAAACGATAATGAACTATCATCTATTTCACTGAGTTTTATTTAGCATAGGCTAATGATCGACCTTCCGAGAAGAACGATAATGGTACGCGTCATTCACTTTGTTTATCTAAGCACATTGTTCCGAGTTTCGTACGCTTATTCTAATCACTTCTTAAAATTAAATATAACAATTTGTTGTATACAGGTTGTTCTAAATTTATATGCCCGAGGTTGAGAAAATTAAAATATTTTATATTAAAGTGAATTTTGTTTATAATTATCAAAATTTAATTTTCATATCAAATAGAAATATAACAAATCCCCGCCTTGTATTCGATAAAATTTATCTGCATTTTTAAATAAATTTTCTCGAGGCAAAACCAACTCCCTGTATATTTCCTTACTTTAATCTACGTCTTATATCCTAACTTACTATCTACTTCATGTAATTCTGTCTTTTATTCGTGATATTTGTATACATCGTGAATATTATAAATTCCTCGGATCTTTTCCGAGTTCCTGTGCCTCAACTCATAACTATTTATCCCATTTTCATTATTCACGATGTACGGGCCTTCGAAAACAGGCATCAACTTTGCGCAAATGCCCCCAGGAAGATTTGATACTCGTAATGCCCTCACGAGTACTTTTTCACCCTTTTGGAAAGTCACTGGTCTTCTTTTTCTATTTTGTTCCTGTCTTTGGATATATTTTTCATTGCTTCGCCGTAATCTTCTCTGTACGGTTTCAATCACCTGTTGATATTCTTTTGGCTCTTGGTCTTCCCATGGCCTTATCGGCAATACACCCTTCATGATGTATTCTGGGGTCTCTTTTGTTACTGTGCTCGGAATTGTATTTAGATACCTTTCTATTTCCGCCATTTTCCTGTCCCAGTGGCGATGTTGACCATCTGTTGCAATGCGAAGAAATTTCGTCACTTCCTGTATGAATCGTTCCGAAGGATTACTCTGTGGATGCCTGATGCTGACAAAATTTGTCTCTATTCCTCGTTCTCGAAGTTGTCCCTTGAAACGATCATTTCGGAAATACGTTGCATTGTCCAGTAGGATCTTTTTTGGTGTTCCTACTATGGCTATAAAATTGTCGATTTTTCTTAATATTTCCTCCCCCTTTGTGGTGCGGCAACTATATAATTTTACGTATTTTGAAAACACATCCACCATTACCAGAATATGTTTGTTCCTTTTAGTGGTCATAATTAGATCGCTTAACATATCTATTGCTACAATGTCTAGTTTGTTTCGGGCTTCAATATTTTTGGCAACATTTTCGTTTTTGAAATTCCGACTCTTATATTTTTGACATACATCGCACTTCTGGGTAATTTCCTTTGCAATGCGGTAATCCTGTCGGCTGATGTAATTTTCCCTAAAAACGAGCCAAACTTTTCTGCTACCGATATGCCCATTGTCCTCATGTAATTTCTTTATTATCTTTTCGGCCAATGTCTGTGTCACTAAATATAGTTCCTTTCCGTCTATTCTCTTAAAATATATGTCATTTTCTACTTCCGCTCTTCTTTTCTCTCTTTCCTCTAGGTCTTCTTGGTTTGTCCTTATCTCATTTAACGAATATATCCCTTCTTCTTGTATTAATCTATTTAGTCCCACCTGTAGAGTAATTGTTTCCTTTTTTCCCGTGTCCTCATCCCGTGTTAGAGCGTCGGCTATTATGTTGTCTTTTCCTTTTATATATCGGAACTCAAAATCATACTCCTGTAATAATAGAATGCCTCTATGTATTCTATTATTTACTAATCTATTCTTCATGATATGTACTAAAGCTGCATGATCTGTTTCGATTGTGAATTTTGCTCCCAATAAGTAAAACCTCAATTTGTTTACGCAATATAGTACACTGGCAAACTCCAATTCTGTAACACTATATTTTCTCTCATGGGTTTTAGTCACTCGCGATATAAAACATATCGGCACTTCTTGGTCGTTTTGTATTTGAGACAGAACTCCTGCAAATTTTTGTATGGACGCATCAGTTCGGAGTATAAAAGGTAAATTGTAAATGGGGTGGTATATTTTCGTTCCTTTTGCGAATTCTCGTTTTAATGTTTCGAAAGCTTCCTCCTGTTCTTCTTTCCAATTCCATTTTATTCCTTTTTTAAGCAACTTTATCAGAGGGATTTCCTTTTGGCTCAAATCGGGAATCAGTTTTTTAAAATAATTAATCGTGCCAAGAAAACCTCTCAATGTTTTCAAATTCGTTGGTCTTGGGTATTCATCTATGAGCTTGACTCTGTCTTCGGCTAATCTTACTGTTTTGGTGTCCAATTGAAAACCCAAATAAATGACTTCTTTTTGAAAAAATTGACATTTTTCAATGTTTAATTTCAATCCCGCTGTGTCCAATTCTTCCAGAATTATTTCTATGTGTTTCAGATGACTCTGAGTATCTTGTGAAAAAATTAATAAATCATCGATATAATGAACTATGAAATCTTCGTGGCGATTCAAAATGGTATGTAGAGCTCGGACGAGTGCAGCACAAGCACTCTGCAATCCAAACGGCACTACCTTAAACCGGTAGACAATACCATCAATAGAAAAAGCGGTGTAGTTTCTACACTTTTCAGCTAACGGTATCAACCAAAAACTGTGTTTTAAGTCAATTTTCGAAAATATGTGTGACCCCGTGATTCTTCCAAAAATGGCCTCGATGTTTAGAGGTGATTCATATTGTGATACAGTGTGCTGGTTGATATTCCTGGCATCTAAACATAATCTCAATTCTCCACTGCTTTTCTTTACTATCACAATCGGGTTAACATACGGTGAATCACATCTTTCGATGATTTGATCTTCCAACATTTTATTTATTTCTTCTTTCACCTCTTGTCGATACTTGTATGGAATCGGGTAAGTCTTTGATCGAAAATTTCCCAAGTTTTTCACCTCAAATGAATGTTCGTACTTTTTAGCCACTCTGTTTTCCTCATTGATCAAATTTTCGTAGTTTCTTAACATCATCCGCAATTCTTTTTCTTTCCCTTCTCCACATATCAATTTTCTGTCTTTTTTCTCAGATTCTTCACACATGTTTACCGTGCATTCTGCATCCTCGTTTGCATATACCTCCTCTTCAAATACCACTGTTTCAATCATATTCTTTTCACTTTCATTTTGTAGCTTTATTTCTTCTTCTCCTGAGCCCGTCTCTTCTTTTGAGGAATCCCAGGTTTCCTTTGTTTCTGATACTCTCAAATTTTCTTCTTCTGGGCTCAACTCTTCTTTTGAGGAGCCACAGGTTTCATTTTCTTTTATCTTTTTCTGACCTTTTCTCCTTTTTTTTCTTTGTCCTTGCTTCGCTGCCAAATTCATTTCCACTGTTTGTTCTTTACCTGATTCGTCCGTATTTTGTTTCTCATGTTCCTTGTCCTGTTCTTTTTCTTTTTCTTCTGTTAGTTTCATCGTATTATTTTTAAAATCTATCACTACATGTTTTTCTGCCAATTCGTCCACTCCTACTATCATGTCATGTGACATGTTTGGCATTATTACACATTGTAGTGCATACATATTCTTGCCCAGTCGTACCATTACTCGTATGCCTTCATTTATAGTTGCCAATGTCCGTTTGTTTGCGCCCACTAAATTTACCCTAGGTATTTTATAAATTAAATTTGTTAAGTTAACTTCTTCTATTAGTTTTCTGTTGACCAATGTTATTTCAGATCCAGTGTCTATCATAATTTTAATTGGTTTCTCGTTGATAAATCCATCCACAAATTTTAAATTAACTCCATTTTTCTTTTCGTTGTTTCCTGCCAATTTAATAAACTCCTTGGGGTGACAAAAGATGCCTGTTTGATTTTTGGTTTTTAGTGAGCGCCGTCGTGAAAAGACGCCGGTTGCTCATCGTTGTTTATATTTTCGTCATAATGTCTCTCTCCGTCATATTCATCTGTCTGGGTATTATTTACTTCTCTTCTATTTTCTCTTGGTCTGTCGGATCTGTTTCGGTTTTCTCGATATCCCTGTTCATTTTGTCTACCATTATTTCTGTTTTCTTGATTTGAGCGTGTGGTGTTTCTATTCTGGTATTCTCGATTTCTGTCCTCATTCCATTGCCTATTTCTTTGTTCATAATTTCCTCTTCCGTTGTCTCTATTTTCGTTTTCCCTTCTGGGATTAAAATCTCGTCTTGTATAGTCCCTCCTATTTTGATTTCTATCTCTGTAATCTTGTGTTTCTCGGGGCCTGTAATCTTCTCGCGACCTTCTTGATTTTCTTTCTCTTAGACGTGATTCTCTTATTTGTAGGAATTGGCATAAACTATCTATGTCTTTGTAATTTTGCAATGTGATATGGTCTTCCAGCGTTTCCTCGAAATGTCTTGCAATCAGTTCGACTAATTGTTCCGATGAGTAATTATATTGTAAATGTTTTGCATTATTGTAAATTTGCAAAGCATATGTCCTTTCTGATACACCCATCCTATCATTGTATTTCCCATTTTGCAATTCCTTGTTAATTTCCAATTGTTGGACCTTTCCCCAGAAATAATTCAAAAATTTTTGTTCAAATTGTTGCCAATTGCCGAATTCTTCTTCTTTACTATCGAACCATAGGCTTGCTTCATATTTGAGATGGTTTCTGATAGTTTCTTTTGCTGTTTCGAAATTTCCGATGTGTTGTATTTTCTTTTTCAGGCTATTTATGAACGGCACTGGGTGTAATCTTCTTACATCCCCGCCAAACCTTATCTTCACGTCATCTGTGCTATGTATGACCATTTCTCTTCTTTCTCCGACATTCTGTTGCGTCCTGTTTTCGGTGACTTGTTTTTCTATTTCTGTGATTCTTTTTTCCACTTCTTCTCTGTCTACTTGAATAGCATTTTCCAACTTGTTTTCCAAACTTTCCATTTCTTTTTTCTGGCAATTCGTTAACTCCTTCATTTTATTTTGAATTTTCATTTCTTGTTCTTTCATGTGGTCCTTCATTCTCATTTCTTGTTCTTGCATGTGATCTTTAATTTTCACTTCATACTTTTCTATGCGTTCCTCCATTTTCTTGTTGTTCTCTTCTATTGCTTGTTTCATTTTTTGTTGTGTTTCATCCATTTTTTGATCCAATTTTTGTTGTGTTTCATCCATTTTTTGTTGTGTTTCATCCATTTTTTGTTGTGTTTCATCCATTTTTTGATCCACTTTATCCATTTTCTTTGATGTTTCTTCCATGGCTTGTCTCGTTTCATGTTGATTTTCATCCATTTTCCTTTTTGCTTCATCCATTTTTTGTGACTGGAGTTGCATCAGTTGTAATAGTTTATCTATTCCTGATAATTCTTGCTGTTCTGATGCCATGATTGTCGTGGCTAAGATATCTTCTTGGTCTGAATGTTCTTTTTGTTTTTTGTTGTCCTTGCTTTGGCTTCTTGTCACAGACATTTGTTTTCAAGAAGTATTATCCCCGCCAAATATGAAATTTTACTAGTATGTTACCAAGACGACTTTTTTTTTACCCAAATATTATAAATTGTCAATAAATATATCAAATGTAAATATCGTAAAAACAAAATATTACATCAGTTATGTAAAATTTGTACCTAAAGAGATCTAAAATTTTATGTTATCAAATGTAAGTATCTCACTTTTTACCACAGGCATATAAATTTTCAAATACCGGCTTCACTCTTTCTATCCTTCAAATTTGCCACTAGAAATACTTTACAAAGCTTTCCACGTTGGACGACAGTTGATGTGATCTTGATTATTGATATGAGATAATATTCTTATATGTTACTTAATTTAATCAATGTATTAATACTAATCCAATTAATTAACCAGATCACATATCAATATGTTTTCAATCTCAGGGCGAATTATAAATTAATTACTTACTTTCGTGGCTTCTAAATATTTCTTAATGGTTCCTAATCGGGATAGAAAAGAAAAGAGTAAAAAAATACACATATGGGTTACAATTATAATCAAAATATTTTTTATTTTATTTAAAAGGCAATCAATGCTTAATATTTGCTATTTCTTATTATTCTTAAACATAACATTTACAAATGGGAATCTTATTTCCTTTTGGTTTTCAATTGAAAGTTTTTATTAACATTTAACTATTAGGAGTTATTAGGAACAACTCTATTTAAGTTTGATGAAGCTTTTCTGATATTATTGATTATGTTATTCAATTTTTTTTGTGGAATTTAATACGAAAAACCCATACATTCATGTCCAAACAAATGAGACTGACCTTTTCCTGGTGAACTGAAAATGTCCTCACACAAGACCCGTTTCCTGCTATCCTTGGCTGCGATCAAACCTCGTCCTGGCTTCCAGTAATGTTCTCCTTTGAAAAACTAGCTCGTATAGCTCTCGTTCCTGCGTCTGTCGTGATGCTGTGTTCTACCTTTCTCGAAACTGCTATCAGCTACCGGGACACTCTTGGCTCAAGGAGGTTCTTTTACTCTCGACCTGGCCTACTTCTCGTTCCACGATAGATACTCCACACTCACGGAACTACATCGGCTTTCTCACTCTCCGTACACTACCGTCTACTACTCGACTTCACTTCTCGACAGCTCAAAACATTCTGATCTCACTTTCTCATCCATTCCCCTACTTTCTAAATATCCCTTCCAGATTCACAAATCAATCTTCCACCACCAACTCTCATTCGTAATATTCCTCAAATCCAATTTTTAATCTTTCTAAATATGCTTAATGGATTTCAAAAGAAAATATTTAATTCCCATTCTAAAATACTTTCTAACTATTTACAAATTTTAATGACCTATTCTCTTTTTCAAATGAGTCTTATTTAGCATAGGCTAATGATCGAAACCTTCCGCGAAAAACGATAATGAACTATCATCTATTTCACTGAGTTTTATTTAGCATAGGCTAATGATCGACCTTCCGAGAAGAACGATAATGGTACGCGTCATTCACTTTGTTTATCTAAGCACATTGTTCCGAGTTTCGTACGCTTATTCTAATCACTTCTTAAAATTAAATATAACAATTTGTTGTATACAGGTTGTTCTAAATTTATATGCCCGAGGTTGAGAAAATTAAAATATTTTATATTAAAGTGAATTTTGTTTATAATTATCAAAATTTAATTTTCATATCAAATAGAAATATAACAATATATATATATATATATATATATATATATATATATATATATATATATATATATATATATATATATATATATATATATATATATATATATATATATATATGCTTTCTGTTGTTTTCCGGGTTTGACTCCGCGTTGAATAATTTTGGTTTTGAGAAAAACCATTATTTTGACGACGTTTCGGCAAGATCTCACTTGCCATTGTCAAGTCAGGTAGTTCCGCTTCTCGCTGCTGCTTGAAGTAAACTGAATTCTTACTCATGATACCGTCACTTATGTAGTTGATCCTGATGCTGCTGCTGCTTGCCCTGCGCGAACTCTGGCTCTTGTTATCGGTCCGGTGTAGGTTGCAGTCGTCGGCGGGATGTTACGCGTGGATGTTGCGGCCTGATTTATTTTGGTCTTTTTCTTCAGTACCGTTTTCCATGTTGTAGGAAGCCGTTGCGCATCATCTCTTTGGTTTAAGCCGTTGGGATTTCTTTCAATTTCTATCGATTCTCTGATTTCCCGTTTTCTTTTTACTTCGATGTTAGCTAACATCGTTGTTTGGTTCAGGTTTATTGTGTGTCCTGTATTTGCGACATGTTGAGCCAGGGATGACGTGGTTTCTCCCCTTTCGATAGCATTTCGGTGTTCTTCTCGTCTTACCTGGATTCTTCGGTTGGTCTGTCCAATGTACGACTTTCCACAATCCCCACACTGAATCTCACACTGCAACCTACACCGGACCGATATCAAGAGCCAGAGTTCGCGCAGGGCAAGCAGCAGCAGCATCAGGATCAACTAGGATCAGGATTTTAATGTAATACTGGAAGGAATAATTAGAAAAAGTAAAATAAACACACAGGAAACGATTTTCAAAAATGGCCATCAATGTCTAGCATTCGCAGACGATCTAACAATATTAACGATAAGCAAGAAAGAACTAAAAAAATTAATGAGCAACATAACAAAAGAAGCAAAAAGGTTTGGTCTCCTCATAAATAAGGAAAAGACAAAATATATGATAATGGGAGAAGCAGATAAGGAAAAAGAAGGCAATTTCACATTGGAGATAGAAGGAGAAAATTCATGCGCGTTTAAAAGTTTCAGAATTTATTTACCTCGGTGTAAAAGTAAATGAAAAGGGACAGTGGCGCACCCAGGGGGGGTTTTGGGGGTTAAAACCCCTCCCAGGGCATATAAAGGATAGTAGGAAAATGTATCTTGTCTTTAACAAACTATACAAAAAAATTTCTGTACCCAAGCCAAACCCCCCCCCAAAGGAAACCAACCCCCCCCCCAGAGGAAAATTCTAGGTGCGCCACTGAAAACGGACATGATGAAGGGGAGATAAAAGCAAGAATAGCAAAAGGAAACAAAAAGTATGGGGCATTGCGATCATTAATGAAATCTAAATATGTCTCAAGAAAAACAAACATAAGAATCTACAAATCAGACCTACAGCTACATATGCATGTGAAACATGGGTGCTTAAAAAATCAGAAATAGACCTTTTAGAAAGATGGGAGAAGAAAATACAAAGAGCAATATATGGAGGCGTGAAAATAGATGGTCAATGGAGAAGAAGAAATAATAAGGAACTTAAAGAACTATAATATAAAGAACCAAAAATAACGACGGCAATCAAAGCACAGAGAATTCGATATTTAGGACACATTGAAAGAATGGGAAGGGAAAGAATGCCAAAAATGGTACTATCACGTAAACCAATACAAAAAAAGAAGAATAGGTAGACCAAGAAGGAGATGAAAAGACAGCGTATATGAAGACTTACAAAAAAGTAATATTGTGAACTGGAAAGAAAAAGCTTTGGACAGAAAACAATAGAAGGAAGTGGTCAAGAAATGTATGGAAAGACTATAAGGAATATTGTAAGTGTTTTATATGAATGAATGTAATATTGTATAATATAGTAGTATAGGATATAGTGTTATAAATATTATAATATGTAATAGTAATTACTGTAAGAAAAAATTAAATCTTTCAGCCCTAGGTCTTCAAGGCCTGTTGAGCTTAATAAATAAAAAATAAAATAATCTGAATAAAACCGTCCAGAAAAGTCTGGGAAGAAAGAGGGAGAATGGAAAAGACGAACGAACAAAGAAATGTACTAACTGTATGTTAACCCCTGAGCACCTGAGGACGAAAAGAGAGGGAGACCAAGAAGGAAATGGGGAGATCCAGTAATGTCAGTGAGTTGGGAATCAGAGATTGGAAGCTGACAGCTAAGCACAGAAAATGATGGAAATTATCCATCCAGCAAATGACTTGTTACTACTATATATACATAAATGCATATACAACTATAAAGCTAAGAGTATAAAAAGTATATGAAAAAGTTCTTGATATACTTGAAAATCCACTGCTGCACCAAAATAACATATCCCACAGTCATTTTGTTGCCTTGGACGTACAACTTAATTGAAATATTTTTATTCTCTGTTTTCAAAATTGTTTTGTTCGTAGCAACAAACAATTCTTTAACTTGTATAGATTTTACACTATCCTTCTTCTTCTTTTGGCATCATGGCCCTGGATGGGTATTTGCCTATCTGGCTATGTCCTTCCATTCAGATCTCTCTTGTGTCCTTTGTAAACAAATCAAAGGAACAGACAGGTCAGGTATTTAGGTTTCATAATATCAAAGAAAGGAACAACGGAAGAAGATAATAAAGATATTATTAGGACAAACAAGAGAGTACATACGAAAATTGAACCCGGTACTGTGCAATAAGAACATCAGGACAAAAAAGGAGAATATATAATACCATGACAAGAAGTAACCTCATTTAAAGGTGTGAAAATTTGACAATAAATAAGAAAACCAAAAACAAAATAAGAGCAACAGAGATGGTATTCCTAAGGAGAAGCTGCAGAGTAACAAGAAGAGGCAGAATAAATAAGAGATTAAGAAACGAATGAGAATAAACTCAGATATAATAGACTACATCGAATAGAAGAGATTAACATGGTAGGTACGAGCATGTCAGAAGAACAGATCAATATCGTTGGATAAATAGAATAACAGAATGGAGCCCGATAGGAAGAAGAAAGAGAGGCAGACCCGAAGATTTTTCAGAGATGAAGTGGACGAAGCAATGGAAAGAAGAAATCTGAAGGAAGGGGACTAAAAAAACAGAAATAACTGGAGAGAACGGTTGAGTGAATCAATAGAGTGAATACTGTGAAAACTGTGATAATCTTTAGTAATATACAACGATTCTAATAAGTGGTATATAATTGTGGTAAAAAATTCCACCTTACTTTTAACTGTAATAAAATTGTTAAATATGCAAATCAGACAGTTTCAGATTAATGGACACACAATATGTAAAAATTCGTTTTCTAATTTTGTTGAGGTTAATGCTAATAGCAAAGAAATTCCATTATTCAAAAATCCTTTAAATTTATGATCTGCTATAAAATGTTATTCTTTTATTAGCCTTGATTCTTTCCGAAGGATTATTTTTATACTTTATGTCATATTTGAACGAGATGGACAATGCCTAGATTTTGCGCTACGGTTTAACTGCTTTATATAATAAAAATAATTTCCTTACAGTAAATATAACTTACGTTTAACCTAATCTGACCACATCATTTGAATACTTAAAAAACAGAAAGTGCAGTAGACCGATCAGAGAAACCATACAGCAAAAAAAATGACAAGCCTGCGGTTTATGGATTCAAGCAGAATTTTCAAGAGTTCTTCTCTTTTTTTTGTGTAGACATGGCTGTCTGTTTTCCAGTGTGCCTCCATAAGTTGCCGTCCCATCGTTTTCGTAGTCTTCCCACTGATCGTCTTCCTATTGTAGAACCGTCTCTCGCCGTCCTTACCCATTCCATCGCTTTTGTGGTCTTCACACTGATCGTCTTCCTATTGGAGAACCGTCTCTCGCCGTCCTTACTACTTTATTTGTTGTCATGCTATTTACGTGGTCGGTATATTCTACTCTTCTCTTTTTTACTCAGTTACTAATGTTGTTCACCTTGCATCTCCATCGCATATCTGCACTTTTAGCTCTGTCCCATAGTCATAGTGTATTACCATCGATTATTTGAAGGGTTTGTATCTCTGCTGTCTGTAGTATTCTTTTTGTCATCTCTATAACAGGTCGTGTTTTTGCCGCGTATGTTATTATTGGTCTGATGACTGTTTTGTTGTAAATTCTGCCTTTCATTTCCTTTCTGATATTTTAATTCTCCAATATTATGTGATTCAGGCAACCTGAGGCTCTGTTTGCTTTGTTTACTTGATCTTCCACTCCTGTTTAGATTTTCAAGAATTGAAACTACTAATTTTCAACTAATTTGTATAATTTAGTTTTTCAAAGTTCCGTACTAAATAACAGTTACTGGCAACATTGGCAATGCCCCTTGCAAGAAGACTTCTTTATCCACAACACAACCATGCATTATGGTGTGACTTCTGTGAGTATACTGATACTTTGTTTAAAAGCCACACCATTGCCACCTATAAGATTCATTACATCACACTTTTATTATTTTCTCTGATAGTTTCTTAGTGACTAGTTACGCTGGTCTGTTCCTCCCAGGAAGATAACTACATATATCTATAGGTTTTGTCTTATTCTTCATATTCTTCTTCAGGTGAAGATCTGTATTCAGCAGCTGCTAATAGAGAAAAGTTCCATGATATTGTTGATATGATAATAGACAAGGTCTAGGCAGACTTTCTATACGCCATGTGCGTGTTTCTATAGAGTGTATAGGGTGTGTTTTTTGCGATCTACTTTTTTCAATTTATTAGAGCCCGTTCACATCACAGGCACTTAACGCGCGTTTTGATAACGCGCGATTACAACTACATACATTTTTCTTGAGACCCTTCACATACTAACGCGCGTTTTGGGCCATTAAACTTCGATCTGGGGCAAAAATCGATAAAGAGGAAGATTGAAAACAAACAATTGGACTGGTTTGGCCACATATAATGAATGGAGCAAAAGAGACTAACAAAGAAGGTACGTGAACTCAAAATGGGAAACAAGAGAAAAAAGGGAAGGCCGAGGAAGACATGGATAGACTAGATCCATGATATGGGTGAAAGAAGAAACATGAATATGAGAGATATAAAGAATCTGGATACCAATAGAAGCGCATGGAAGAAATGGATAAGAGGCGAAACTCCACATCCGATGCCCTGAAGGGTACTAAGGATTATGAGAAAGAAGGTGAACAAACTTCGAATTGTTTTTCTAGCTATTCGAGAACTCGGCGGTAACACCACATTTCAAATGATTCTAGGTTTTTAGTATTGGATTGTTTCAGGGTCTAGGCCTCAGCCCTATACACAAGAGTGAAGAAAATAGAACATCTATGCATTCTAATTCGGAGCGCTATATTGATATTGTCATTACAGAAAAGTTTTCTCATTCTGTTAGAAATTGACCGTGCATTTTCCATGTGGCATCTTATTTCTTTTGTCTCGTCAGTATCTCCTCTGGTCCATGCTCCAAGGTATTTGTATGAAGATATTTGCTGAATTTCTGTATTATCTAGTATTAGCTTAACTTTAAACATTATGGCTTTTGTAAATACCATGAACTTGGTTTTCTTAAAATTTATTTTTAATCCATACTCGTTGTAATGTATATTTAGTTGTTGAGTAAGGTGTTACAGTTCTAGTCGTGTTCCCGCCAGAAGTTCTGTATCTTCAGTATAATCTTATGATATTCAGTGACGCACTGCTTATTATGAGGCCCTCACTGACTTCGGCCAACGCTAATTCTGAGATGGCTTTACTGCATAAATTAAACAACAATGGTGAAACACCTTGGCGCACCTCACGGCGAATCTGAATATCCTCAATCACTCCATGTTCATCTTTCACTTTCGCGGTTAGATTCCAATAGAGGTTACATATAATTCTAATACTCTACTGACTGTTTTTATGTAACAAAATTTCTTAGAGACGATTATGTCAAATACCTTCTTAAAATCAATGAAACAGGCATATACTTCCTGATTCATATCTAGGCATCTCCGCTGCAAACAGTGCCTCCCGTGTTCTTAGACCTTTCCTAAACCCCATACGTATATTACGTATGCCTTCGTTGAAGTTCTTATACATTCAATTGTGAATTACTTTTAAACACAATTTCAAAATATTACTCATTAAGGCTATGGTGTGACGTTCATTGCACACATTTGCATTGCCTTTTTTCTATGAACTTATCACCATAAACCAAATTAAACAATCACATGAATTGGCAGTGAACATGGTTTTGTGGAGAATGGTTTATGGAATAGAGATACCTTCAATAAAATGTGAAAGGGTAACACAAAATACTACTTTTAAATTAAAAAATGATTTTTGTATCTGTTATAAGTTGTCCATTTGTCGTCGCGCCCACCTCTTTGTCAAATACATATCCGCTGTATGTTTCGAACCATTTGCAGTATATCAGTATCAGCAAATTTAAATTCCCCAAATCCCATATTGACCAATCACTTAAAGAGTCTCGGACCTCTTCTGGAGTCAACCGGTCAGCTGGATAATATAATTCATTTTTGATTATTTGCTTCTATCCAATATTTTACATTCCAAATAGTAGCTTATAGGGGTTTGATCCTTTCACCACCAATATCGGTTTAGTCAAATTTATGGCTACTCAGGCTAGGCTAGAGGGTAGTGGTCGTCGAATATTGTTTAATAAAAGTTGGGGTGTGTTTTCGGCATATACACTTCTCCAAGAAATTAACCACCACCTTAAAAATTGATAATTTTTGATGTCTCGAATTTCCTAAACCTGTTGACCGATATAAGTGATTTTTTAATATGTTATAACCCTATTATTTAACAATATCGCTGTAATAACATTGTTGCTAGACAGGTAAATGGTGATTGTATACCGGGTGTACCAATCAAACTATGATTTTTTTCTCTAAGCTGGCACCACCGATACCCAGAAAAGATCCTTTTCAAGGAATGAAAGCAGTGTTAGATAGGTACAGAATTGTTCAACCGGATTTTACTCTGAAAGCAAACGAACAAGACCTTCAAAACGAAGCAATCAAGTTCGTAAAACGTTTCCCAGATGATAATTCTTCATCTTTTCCCTCTCAAATCTTATCAGTGAGGACTACGTTTAAAAGAAAACTCGAGTTTCACTAGTTCACTAGTGTTAAAGAATTGTCAGATATGTTGATCATAGATCACAACATGTTGTCTACACTAATATTTGTACAGCTTCTATAATGTATTTGGCCGTCCCTATATATCAGTGGCCAAGGCTGAGAGCTCTTTTCAAAATTAAAATTAATCAAGAATTAGAAACTGTAGTAACTCTAATGTCAATAGATAATGAAATTAGGAAGCTTAGGACAAGGAACAGCTCTTTTTATAACGTTTAATAGGCCCATTATATACCAATTTATGTTCCCAATTCCCTTCTAGTTCGTAGAGTTTTTAAAATTTTATATGTTGCTATACGGAGTTGTCTGTTGTTGTCCTTTTTCAGTGTCGACTTGCCCCTCAGAATATTTTGAGGCTTATTGTGTGTGATTGTGGATTAAAATAAACACCACCAAATCATCAGCATAGCAATACTCTTATTATTAATCAATTTAAATAAATGCTTCCTCCTAGAAAATCATATATGTCTTTAAGCAATAACATAAAATGGAGCAAAAGATGCAGCCTTGCCTAACCCCCATTCTACTGTCAAACATTAGTGACTTATCATTCCTCTCCAATACTGGAGATAGGGTTCCTGTAAATAGAAATTTGATGATTTCTAACACTGCTAGCATTTTAGAGAACAATCATCATAAGAAGAAGTACAAAAACAAGTAAGCATGGCGAACAGAGCAGCAGGATGTCTCAACAACACAATCTGGGGAAACAAATACCTCACAATGGAAACGAAAACCAGGATATATAAATAAACAATAAGACCGATAATGACCTATACAGCGGAAACAAGAGCAGATACAGATACGGCGAAAACACAAAGACTGCTGGAAGCAGTGGAAATGAAAGTCTGGCCAAAAATAACAAACCAAACTCTAAGAGACAGACAGAGTAAGAAGTGGGGAAATACGAGTGAGATGTGGTATAGGAGAAATAAACATGTGGACCAAAAGAATAAAAATAGAATGGAATCAACACATAGAAAGAATGACAGAAAATAGAATAGTACGAATAGCAAGAGACAAATGGCCAAATGGACGAAGATCATTGGGACGACCGAGGAAAAGATGGTCAGACAATGTCAATTCAGGTTAAAAACCGAAGTAAAACAGACATTGAGCCTATTTATAAAATAGGAAGAAGAAGAAGAATCATCATTAGAATAACTAGCTCATGGTCACAATGAATCATTAAAGATCTTGGAGTAGTTTGCCGTCTGGGATTACCTGATGTAAGGACAACCTACAGAGTTGGTGAGTAGGAGTATATCCCATCCCGTCCCATCAAACACATCCCGTTGTTGTATTTCTTGAATACTTATTTACTATTAGTCTAAGAGCTAGTGAACCCTCCGACTAACGGTGTTCCTGTAAGGCTAGAAATTTGTATAGTGACAATTATTCATAGCACACCAAGGCTAAAAACCATGACCTGGCAGGCATCAGCCCTGAAAATGTATCTACACCAGGTGAATCGAAATGTGCATAGTTTAGGGGGAAAATAAACTTTCTCCTGTAAAGTTTAAATTTAAGTATGTGTTTGAGTTAGTCATTTAGAAGAAATGTGTACAATGACAGGCGATTCTGAACAGCACAAGACCTTGCCAGGCGAGGGGAAAGATTAGGGGTTTTTCCTAAAATTATTTTTTTTGCGTTAACCTTTAACTACCCGCGCATCAAGTTATAACATAACAACACGCGTGGCGTACTTTGTACGCCAAAAGAAAATACACTTAAAAACAGCGGATTTGTTTAATTTTTTTTTTTTAATACACTTAGTTGTTTGTTATAAACCTTATTCGGCATCAGTGAATACTTGGAGTTCCTTTTCAGTAAGCCAATTGGGATTTATAACTGGAATCATGGAATAACTGGATTCCATGATAAATAAAATTACTAATAAAAAATTTTTTTAATGTGATTTTTTACAGGAGAAAAAGTATTGTTTACAAAGAAAAATATATTTTTTGCCATAATGACTAAAAAACAATTAAAATATTTACTTATATTACGACTTATAGTAAATATAATCCTGGGGTATATTGTCCACCACCGGAAACAACAAATAATAAAATGTAAATTACGATCTTTCCAGAACTCCGATTATAACGAAACATAATACTAACTTAAACTATAAACGAAATTGTAAAGCACATTCCAGTGATATGTTAGAAAAATAAGCAAGGTCAAAAATTAAATTTTTAAATATATTTCCAGTAGAATTCTTATATCTGGCGTACAAAGTACGCCAGCGCGTGTAGTTAAAGGTTAAACAAAGCTTTTTAGGTTTTTTGAATTATTCCAAACAGAAAATATCTTCAGTGACTTTTCTCTTAGGTTAATAGTTTTTGTTATAAAGGCGATTAAAAATTTTGAAAATTGCGAAATCGGCCATTTTTAACCGTAAATCGGGCATTTAACTAAAAATTTCAATGTTGCCAAGGTAGATAGGTGTTCTTTAAATATTGATTGATGAAATCCCGAAGAGTTTTTTGCAATACAATATCGAAAACCCCTTTGTCTTTTAATTGCTAATCAAGCGGGCGCGACACTAGAGTATAAAAGGGGTGATACACACGCAATCTTTAAGTACGCGGGTTTAAAGATCGCGGACTTACTCGGCTCGCCGTCAGTGATACACGGCAGACTTAAAGTACGCGTTTTAAAGATCGCGGTCGCCGTCGGTGGTTTGTGCTATTTAGGAATTTTATCGTATTATACAGGGTGAGTCATGAGGAACTGTACATACTCCTACCGCGTATAGAGGCCCCTATGGGGAATAACAAATGACCATTAAAAAGTGTCTGCTCCCATTGTTTAATAATATACAGGGCGAGTTTCGCATTTTGACAGAAATTTTATTCGTCATAATTCTTGAACGGTCAGATCGATGTGTCTCTTATGTTGGTCAATCGTTACACTATTGCCACCTAATCAACTGATTTATTCAAACTAGAAAAAAATCAGGTCCGGCTTTAAAAAAATTAGTTCGTTTGGGTCTTAGAAAAAATTTCACCCTGTATAAGCTTTTTGAAAACTCTAATATGAATTTTACAAATTAGACAAATAGGCAATTAAAATAACAGATTTATTTTTTTCCGCACACGATTGCTTAATTTTTTATAAAAAAATTAAATTTGATTATTAATTAAAAGTTTGGTAAAGTCAACCATAGATTTAACAAAATTAACTTTTATTATCAAAATTAGTTTTTTTTGAACAAATATTTAATTTATGTTACCACCAATCAACTGATTTATTCAAACAAGAAAAAAATCAGGCCCGGATTTAAAAAATAAATTCGTTTGGGTCTTAGAAAAAATTTCACCCTGTATACGCTTTTTGAAAACTCTAATATGATTTTTACAAATTAAACAAGTAGGTATTTAAAATAGCATATTTATTGTTTTCCCCACACGATTACTTAATTTTTTGTAAAAAAAAAAGTCAAATTTGACTATGAATAATTAAAAGTTTGGTAAAGTGAACCATAGATTAAAAAAAATAACTTTTATTACAAAAATGAATTTTTTTTGAACAAATATTTCATTTATGTTATCATCCAATCAACTGATTTATTCAAACTAGAAGAAAATCAGGCGCCCGGATTTAAAAAATTAGTTTGTTTGGGTCTTAGAAAAAATTTCACCTTGTATACGTTTTTTGAGAACACTAATATGAATTTTACAAATAAGACAAGTAGGCAATTAAAACGGCATATTTATTTTTTCCCCACACGATTACTTATTTTTTTATTAAAAAATCAAATTTGACTATGAATAAAAAGTTTGGCAAAGTTTTTGCATAGATTTAAAAAAATTAACTTTTTTTACAAAAATTAATTTACAAAAACAACGTTTTTCTTAAAATTAAAAGTTTTACAATTTTTTTCTTTTTTTTTTTTCTATAACACGTCTAGATCTAAATTCCCATAACACTTCTTCTGGACTCTATAGTTTAACATAGACGTGATCAAATTGATAAATTTTAAATTTTTCCACCTAATTTTTGCGATTTACAAGTTTGCAACTTTTACAAGAAGAAGACTGAAAGTCTACAACAACTTTCATAGTCTTCAAAATGGTAAGAGGTATGTGCTGTAAATATTTCAGAAAAAAAAATATTAAAATGGAACAGTGAGTTATGGAGAACATGGAATTAAACAGTGAGTTCATTTTTTTTTTTCATTTTTAGGTTAAAATTCCGATTTTGACAAATTTGATTTTTTAATAAAAAATTAAGTAATCGTGTGGGAAAAAAAATAAATATGCCATTTTAATTGCCTATTTGTCTTATTTGTAAAATTCATATTAGAGTTTTCAAAAAGCTTATACATGGTGAAATTTTTTCTAAGACCAAAACGAACTAATTTTTTAAATCCGGACCTGATTTTTCTCTAGTTTGAATAAATCAGTTGTTTGGATGGTAACATAAATTACTTATTTGTGCAAAAAAAATTAATTTTTGTAATAAAAGTTATTTTTTTTTAAATCTATGGTTCACTTTACCAAACTTTTAATCTATAGTGAAATTTGATTTTTTAATAAAAAATTAAGTAATGGTGTGCGGAAAAAAATAAATATGCCATTTTAATTGCCTATTTGTCTAATTTGTAAAATTCATATTAGAGTTTTCAAAAAACGTATACAGGATGAAATTTTTTCTAAGACCAAAACGAACTAATTTTTTTAAAGCCGGATCTGATTTTTTCTAGTTTGAATAAATTAATTGATTAGGTGGTAATAGTGTAACGATTGGCCAAAATAAGAGACACATCGATCTGACCGTTCAAAAATTATGACGAATACAAATTTCTGTCAAAATGCGAAACTCGCCCTGTATATTATTAAACAATGGGAGCAGACACTTTTTAATGGTCATTTGTTATTCCCCATAGGATCCTCTATACGAGGTAGGAGTATGTACAGTTCCTCATGACTCACCCTGTATACTTCGTATCGTATCCTATCGTGTTATATATTTTTAATACTAATAAAAAAAGACGAAATCGAAAAGTGTGGGTAACAACCAAAATATCATAGATAGGAGGGTAATATTTTCATCAGGAGGATAAAAGAGCCTATAAATAATTAGGTTTACTCAAAAACAAACAATCAAAAATAATTTAGTATAGCTTAAAATAGTGTTTTACGGTTTTCTCAAAACTTATAAAATGTAACTTGTTTCCTCTCAACAATAAACGATTGAATTATTTCTAGGCAATTTGCTTAATTAGTGAAAATATAAGTGTAACTTTAAACGCAATAACATGATGGCTCGAGGCTCGCGGCTCGTGGAAGTGATACACGTACGGGTTACGAGTAAGATTTCAAACTTGTTGGATCGACGGCGTACTTACTCGGCGGATTTAAAGTACGCGTACTTGCGGTGATACACGCGTGAAAAAGGTCGCGAGCCATAAGTTCGCGTACTTAATCGCGTGTGTATCACCCCTTTAAGTGAGGACATTTGATTTTGCATAAATTCATTATCTCGAGAAAGGGCAAATTTGAAGAGAAATCCTCGGACAGGTCGATTTTTATTTTTAAATTAGGCTTTTTTGGCATATATATAATACTGGTGACGTCATCCATCTGGACGTGATGACGTAATCAATGATTTTTTTAAATGAGAGTAGGGATTGTGTGATAGCTCATTTGAAAGGCTATTTAATTATCTATTCAGTAATATAAACATTAACATAATTATTTATACAGGGTGCACAAAAAATTTTTTTCTTCTTTTTGTCTGAATTAATTTAATTTAAAAAAATTCTTTGTACACCCTGTATAAATAATTATCTTAATGTTTATATTACTAAATAGAGAATTAAATAAACTTTCAAACGAGCTATCACACAACCCCTACTCTCATTTAAAAAAATTCATCGATTACGTCATCACGCTCATATGGATGACGTCACTAGTTTTATATATATACGCTAAAAAGTCCTAATTTAATAATAAAAATCGACCTGTCTGAGGAGTTTTCTTCAAATTTGCCCTTTCTCGAGATAATGAATTTATGCAAACTCAAAAGTCCTCACTTATACTACAGTGTCGCGCCCGCTTGATTAGCAAATAAAAAACAAAGGGGTTTTCGATATTGCATTGCAAAAAACTCTTCGGGATTTCATCAGTCGATGTTTAAAGAATATCTTGGCAACATTGAAATTTTTAGTTAAATGTCCGATTTAGGGTTAAAAATATCCGATTTCGCAATTTTCAAAATTTTTAATCGCTTATATAACAAAAACTATTAACCTAAGAGAAAAATCACTAGAGACCTTTTCTGTTTGGAATGATTCAAAAAACCTAAAAAAATGAAGTAAAGAAACACAGATTTACTCACAATCATTTAATTATACTTCGACGACCGGTTTCGATCTGTACAATATTCAGATCATCTTCAGGTCGACGTTACAAGTAGTTAGCTATCCCATTAGCATAATCTGGACATTTAAACATGTTATCGATGAACTTACAAAGCATGCCTTGTAACGGCATCATTTAACTACTTGTAACGCCGACCTGAAAATGATCTGAATATTGTAGAGATCGAAATCGGTCGTCGAAGTATAATTAAATGATTGTGAGTAAGTCTGTGTTTCTTTACTTCATTTAAAATGAACTCACATATGCAACCCATTCAACAAACCTAAAAAAACTTTCTTCGATGCAAAAAAAAATAATTTTAGGAAAAACCCCTAATCTTTCCCCTTGCCTAGCAAGGTCTTGTGCTGTTCAGAATCGCCTGTCATTGTACACATTTCTTCTAAATGACTTACTCAAACACATACTTAAATTTAAACTTTACAGGAGAAAGTTTATTTTTCCCCTAAACTATGCACTTTTCGATTCACCTGATAGATACGCGTGCAGGGCTGATGCCTGCCAGGTCATAGTTAGCCTTACAGGAAGACCGTTAGTCGGAGGGTTCAGTAGCTCTTAGACTATCTTCTTCTTTATGTGCCATCTCCTCTAAGAAGGTTGGCAACCATCACGGCAATTCTCACTTTCGATACCGCTGCTCTAAAGAGATCAGCAGAAGTGCAATTAAACCAAGCTCTCAAATTGTTTAACCAGGAGATGCGTCTTCTTCCGCGACTCCTTCTACCCTGTATTCTTCCTTGTATTATTAATTGTAACAAGTTATAACGCTCGCACCTAATAACATGTCCCAGATATTGCAGTTTTCTGACTTTAATTGTATTTAAAACCTCTTTATCTTTTCCCATTCTTCTTAGACTATATTGTACCATTAATTGAATGGAATTTAATGATTCGACACGAATAAAAAATATTTAATAAATACGTTTCTATCAATGTTGACTAGTCTTAAATACTATTTAATAATATTAAAAATCATTTCGGAAATTTTACATTCTCTAATGGTCGTGGGAATTATAATTTGCAGAAATGAATCTCCACAATAATTCCCGAGAATTAAAAAGCAACGAACTAGCGAAGGATTAAGAATATTAATCTCAGTCACTCATGACAATCAATAATTTCACCTACATCACTATTTACGATCTTGCGATTTTTAGCTACAAATCCTGAGTAGACGTGCATGCCCCTAATATGGTTGCATTTTCTCTTAAGTACCAAAAATGCAGCGGTGAAAGTACTAGGCACGGGTTGTCCCCATACAAGAACATTTTATGAGCAAAAGAACATTATAATATGATCAAGGAATATGAGAAAAGTTTACACAAAACGCTAATAAAGTAATTTGTGTAAATCATTAAACAGTATTTAAAAATTGCGTAAATGAATATACAGTAGTTGATCAAATAGTAGAACCATCTGGTAAAATGAGATTACGTTTAATAAGTATTTATATAGACCAGGTCATTTAGGGAAAAACATCTCAACTTTTAAATGCAGCACCTATTGACACATCTGTTTGCGGTGTGTTCGACATGACGTCAGGAAAAAAGTCTACAATAGAAAAATGGGTGGAGATGCATAATTGTATTTCAAGTGCATAAAATGCACCCAAAACTGCATGTCAAAATCAGTACTATATTAAGAGCCATATTTTGTTACTCGTGGGTTTTTGGGGTCGCTGGACATGAATACGTTATCAAAACCGACCCCGGAGCACTTGGTGCCCAGGGTTACTGCTGAGTAACCGGGCTAAGGCCCGTCATTTGGAGTTTCGGGAGGATTCTACACTAACAATAAAACACTGAAAACGTTTGTTTTCTATACTTCCACAAAATTTATTACAACTATGTGACTACAGCTGTTTCGGCAGAGTGCCTTTCTGAAGTGATTTAGTTTACAATTTTGTTTACAAGTTTGCCTATTTAAAGTTTTTAACTGAAGAGGTTGAGGAGTGGAGACCTGTTTGTCTCGAGTTGGTCATTCAGAATTATATCTCTATTTTTCAATTTATTAATTTTCATAGATTCTAATAAAGATAGCTTAAGGCCTTTATTTTGAATATGCAGAATTTGAAACTGTTCATTAAAAGAATGATTATGATCTAGAAGGTGAAGTGCGTATGTAGAAGTGTCTGTTTTTCTATTGTTGAAAGCCCTTTTGTGTTCTGCTATCCGTTTGTCAAAAGTTCTGCCAGTTTAACCGATGTAAGTTTTCGGACAGTCACCACAAGTTAGTTTGTAAACACCACTCTGTAGTTGTTTTCTCTTTCGGCTCTTATTGTTCTTAATATATTTGCTTAAGTTGTTGTTAGTTCTGAAAGCTGGTGTTATTCCTTTCTTTTTTATGTATCTGGCTATTTTTGTTGTTATCTTGCCACTATATGTGATAGAGCAGAAGGTACTGGGTTATTTCTGTGGTGGTGGATAGGCTAATTTCAGGGCTTTCTTATGGAGTTTTTGGTTTAAAATTTTGTTAATTGTTTGTTCGTTATAGCCATTGTTTACTGCTATTTGTTTAATGATGTTCAGTTCTATCTCGAAGTTACTTTTTGACATGGGAATTTCTGTCAGTCTATGTATCATGCTATGGTAGGCTGCTAGTTTGTGTTGTGTAGGATGGGATGATGAATTGTGTATAGTTGTGTCAGTATGGGTAGGTTTATGATATACGGAGAACTCATGTTTGTTGTGTAGTCTGGTAATTGTTACGTCTAGAAAGTTTATGGACTTAATCTGTTCTGTTTCTACTGTGAACTCAATGTTAATATGAAGTAAATTAATGTATGATAGAAATTGGTCAAGTTGCCTGTTAGTTCCTGTAAATCATACTAGTATATCATCCACGTATCTCCACCAATATAAGAACGGTTTAACCCTTAACTACAGACATCCGGTATTTTTTACCGGCGGGCATTCCCAAAATGTGGATTTCGTGGTAACCTCACAACTTACAAGTTCATGTGTCGCTGTACCTCTCGGGCAGTTTGTATAACAATGCTAGTCAAAGCGTGTATTGTGTATTGTCAATATTTTCTTTTCTGGTACACATCAAAAATCTTAACCGGTAAAAATTACCGGATGTCTGTGTTAAGGGAGTATTTTTATATGAGTTCTATATTTGTAAATCTGAAATGTTTACATTATTTTTTTGTGTTTTTGGGGAAAAAGTAAAGAAATGGACTGTGGAAGACATCCTGGACCTTCAATGAAGGTTAAATTTGAAGATAAAAATGTTGAGGCCACTTTGCAAAAATGGAATTGCCATTTAATTTTATTACAATTTTACCCCTTGCAGATTTTTTTTCATGGATGTAAAAATTTTCGTGGATGCTATTTTATATTTCCTTTGTGATTCTATGTTAGGTTTATTTGTTAAAAAAAAGTTTAAATTTTTGTCCATAGCATTTATGGCCGTTTGTTTCAATAGACCAAAAATGTTACCAAAATTCTGGTTTAATAGATTATTCTACAAAAATCTTGTCATTACATTATTAAAAACACTCATTTTAACATTTTTCACATATCTAGAGACTCCATAAAAACACATAATGCAAAAAGTTTTTGTTTTTTATTATTAACTTTATATTTTGACTCTATTTTATAATGACCGGTAAAAAATACCGGGAGTCTGTAGTTACGTGATAATATTGGGATGTCTGTAGTTAAGGGTTAAATACGGGATGTTTAGAAATTGTTGTTTCAACCTGGTTCATAAATATCATAAACCTACCCATACTGACACAACTATACACAATTCATCATCCCATCCTACACAACACAAACTGACAGACAGGACTGACAGAAATTCCCATCTCAAAAAGTAACTTCGAGATAGAACTGAACATCATTAAACAAATAGCAGTAAGAAATGGCTATAACTAACAAACAATTAACAAAATTTTAAACCAAAAACTTCATAAGAAAGCCCTGAAATTAATCTATCCACCACCACAGAAAGAACCCAGTACCTTATGCTCTATCACATATACTGGCAAGATAACAACAAAAATAGCCAGACACATAAAAAAGAAAGGAATAACACCAGCTTTCAGAACTAACAACAACTTAAGCAAATATATTAAGAACAATAAGAGCCGAAAGAGAAAGAAAACAACGACAGAGTGGTGTTTACAAACTAACTTGTGGTGACTGTCCGAAAACTTACATCGGTCAAACTGGCAGAACTTTTGACAAACGGATAGCAGAACACAAAAGGGCTTTCAACAATAGAAAAACAGACACTTCTACATACGCACTTCACCTTCTAAATCATAATCATTCTTCTAATGAACAGTTTCAAATTTTGCATATTCGAAATAAAGGCCTTAAGCTATCTTTCTTAGAATCTATGGAAACTAATAAATTGAAAAATACAGATATACTTCTGAATGACCAACTCGAGACAAACAGCTCCCCACTCCTCAAACCCTTCAGTTAAAGACTTTAAATAGGCAAACCATTGTAAACTAAATCACTTGAGAAAGGCACTCTGCCGAAACAGCTGTAGTCACATAGTTGTAATAAATTTTGTGGAAGTATAGAAAACAAACGTTTTCAGTGTTTTATTGTTAGATAAAATGAACTTCCATCAAGTAACGGTCGAATCCATCAATTATTCTATACTAAATTAATGCCACCAGATTCATCATCATCATCATCAGTAGCTCGAGAACCCTTTTTGGGTCCTGGCTTGTTCTAGATGCCACCAGATTACTTGGAGGTTTTTGGGGTCGCTAAGCACGATTACACCATCAGAACCAACCCCCTGAAACACCTGGTGTCCAGGGTCACTGCTAAATCACGTCATCTTTTGAAGTTTCGAGGGTTTTTACTCGGGAATTATTGGGGTTGATGAACACGAACATGGCACCAAAACCGACCCTCGGATTATGCCCAGTGTGACTGCTATATCTGAGTACTCCAATTTCATAAATTTAGTGTCGGAAAGCCTCGTACCATAAGATGACGTGCCTTAGCAGTAAGCCTAGATACCAGGTGCTAGGAGCTACAAGTCCTGACTAGACTTGCATACCCCTAATATGGTTGCATTTTCTCTTAATTACCAAAAATGCAGCGGTGAAAGTACTAGGCACGGGTTGTCCCCATACAGGAACATTTTATGAACAAAAGAACATTATATGATCAAGGAATATGAGAAAAGTTTACACAAAACTCTAATAAAGTTGAAACGATATAAGAGGCGATGGACTACCCCAGCTAATTAAAATAATATTCTAAAATATTACCTCAACCAACCAAGATAGCCATCGCTACACCCTTGGCTTAGCTCAGTCTCTCAGGTGTGTGTTCGTCTTGTCCTAATCTTAGATATGAACTCTGAAAATTTAGAATGGTAGCAAACAAAACAATATTTTTAACTAATCATGTTTATTGTTCATAAAGACATAATAAAAATATGACTTTTGTATGACTATGAGTAAATTGCATTAACAAATATATTCAAATTCTTGCCAAAAACTAACAATTCTGGATTATACTTATGGCTTTTGTTATCTGATGGTAACTTCTTGATGTCGAATGGTACTGCTGTAGACTTCTTGTAGGCCTGGGCGGATGTTCGGCCCTAGGCCCCTGCAGGTAGAGATGGTGGTCGTTGCAGTCTGGATGTCATGGTTGTCTTCGCCTTATGTTCCATCACCGGTGAGGTTGGCTTGAAGCTCCCGAAGGGAGAAAAGGTTGATCTTATCCAAAAATCTAGAACAGTAAAACACATATCAACAATCAAGAAGATAAACCAACGTGTGCCGTCTGCCATTCTAATCGCCAGAGAGAGTAGCAGATGACAAGAATTAATTAAATGAAATTTAGATGAGGAGAATAATAGTTAAAATTTTGAGTACTAAACGTGCATATATGTAAATTAAAAAGATAATATATTTAAAACTAAAATATCAGAAACCATGCTTTTGACATTGGAGGTTAGATATAAAAATTTTTAGAAAAAGCCGTTAGATATAGAAATGTAATTACAAGAAAAAATAAAAATGAATTCTTACCCCAAGAGAAAGATGATTTGAATAAAAATGATTTATTTTTCACATTACATGCCTATTTAAGAAATAATTTTTTCCTTCCATTTTGTGTCTTCGGGTAGAGATGAAGTGACACTGTCATTGAAAACGACATTTGAAATGACGACCAAGTGCTATGAAGTAGCAGGCATGTTCCGTATTGAAAGACAAATACTTACAGAGTAAGAATATACAGGGTACGTTCAGTATGTTCAATTGATTATTTAGATTTTAGATGAAAAGAGATATAGTAAGTAGAAGATAATAAAAGAGGATAATAAAAGAGGATAATAAAAGAGGGTAATAAAAGAGGATAATATAAGAGGGCGCCAACGAATTTTTAAGGAAGAAAACTGGTAAAACAAATAGAAGAAAATTATTGCTAATGAAATATTAAAGAAAATAAAATAAAATAATTATTTAAAAATAAAATATCAACGATGTGACGTTTGTAACGTTACAAAGTAATTTGTGTAGATCATTAAATGGTATTTAAAAATTGCGTAAATGAATATACAGTAGTCGATAAAATAGTAGAACCTTCTGATAAAATGAGATTACGTATAAAAAGTATTTTATCTAGACCAGGTCATTTGGGAAATAATAAATAATTTTTTAATGCAGCACCTATTGACACAACTTTTTGCATTGTGTTCGAGATGACGTCAGAAAAAAAGTCTACAATAGAAAAATGAATATTTCAAGAGCATAAAATTCATTCCAAAGTGCATAAACATGTCAAAATCAGTATAATAAGGGCCATATTTTTTTACTCGTAGGTTTTTGGGTCGCTGAACATGAATACGTCATAAGAACCGACCCCCGGAGCACCTGGTGCACAAGGATACTGCTAAGGCCCGTCATCTGGAGTCTCGGGAGTTTCCATACTAAATTGATGCAACCAGATTACTTGGATGTTTTTGGGGTCGCTAAACACGATTACACCACAGAACCGACCTCATGATCACCTGGTGCTCAGGGTCACTGCTAAGGCATGTCATATTCTGGAGTTTAGAGGTTTTTTACTCGGGAGTTTTTGGGGTTGATAAACACGAATATAGCACCAAAACCTGAGTACTCCAATTGCATCAATTTAGTGTCGGAAAGCCTCGAAATTCCATAAGATCAGGTGCCTTAGCAGTGAGCATGGACACCAGGTGCTACAAGAAACAAATCCTGTACTATCACCACTGCTGATCAACATATATTATTGATACACTGCTTCTTGAAAGATTTCCTCAGAGTATCTTATATTATTGATACACTGCTTCTTGAAAGATTTTTCTCAGAGAATAAGACACGCAGATGACAGGGTGGTATTAGCTGACAGTTCTGAAGCCCTCCAGCAATTAATGAATAGAATCACAGAAGTAAGTCCGAGATTTGGACTTTCACTAAACATTAAGAGAAAAAATGTAGGATGATCTCTAAAAAAGAACAGCAATTTTGACGAATCAGTGTGAAAAGTCAACAATTAGAAAGAGTAAAAACATGTACCTACCTTGGTACGAACGTCAAGGAAAATTGGTAACATTCCCTAGAAATCAAATAAGGTAAGATATAAAAAGCAAGATCTGCATTTAAAAAAAAGGCTAATCTATTCAAATGTCATGATTTATCAATACCAATAAAAATAAGGTTACTATGATGTTTTAAATTTCCTATACTGTTGTACAGAGTTAAGTTGTGGACTGTTACAGGCGCCACCTACAAGAAAATTGAGGCTTTCGAAATGTGACTTTATCGTCGAATCCTGAAGATATTTTATACCGACCACGTTACTAATCATTGTGTTTTGCACGTTTTTAGGCGGTTTTTCGAAAACAACTCAAAAAGTATTTAATTTTTCAAAAAAAATTTTCTTAGCAAAAATATAGACTATAAAAAAGTGAAAAAAATATGTGTAGGTTAGGTTAGGTCCGTGTGTGAGGACCTATGTGTGTAGACCTATGTGTGAGGTCCGTAGACCTAGTAGAAGCAGAGTTGTAGCTAATGGACAACAGGTTCATATTCGTCAAATTCCAAATAGAATATTTCAACATAAAATAACCAAAAAATGAAGCACATTTTGAGGAAAACTTATTACAACTTTTTTAAAACTTAAAAAAAACTTTATTCTTGTTTTTTGGAAAAAGCATCTAGTATGAAAATTAAGTAAATTACGGTCAAAATAACGTCCCTTTGTTTTGGTAAAAAAAAACGGGAAAAACGGGAAAATCACTCCCTAATTAGCATCTCAAATAAAATTCATCGTTACCCCTTCACAAGTTGCTTTACTTATGTTGTATTTATATGATCTGTAAGTTTCATCAGTTGGAAAGTGCTTATAAAACCACCAAAAGCGTGGTTTTTTTGTTGAAAAATGAACATATTCACTCGCGAATAACTCGAAAAGTATTAACTTGGTGAAAAAAACTGTATAGAACAAAAGTTGCTTAGAATTAATTAGTTTATCCACTTCCGGACTTATTTTAAAGATTTCCTTTTTTCACCCCCCAAAAAGGAGTGAAACTCACCCCCAGGGTAAAAACACACATCGGCACAATATCACTTGTTTTTTTTTGACATGTTAGCTACGTGTATGCCAAATTCCATGTCAATCCAAGTGGTTTTTTTAAATTAAGAGCAAAAACCGTGAGTAAACGTATTATAAACCGTTATTTTTGCAATAATTTATTAATAACAAAGTCGGAACATGGTTTAAACTATCACGACTAGTGGCAATCGATTTTTCGTATAAAAATACTATGAAAAATACTACAAACTTGTTGTAGATAGCGCATTATTTCGAGCTATTCGGCGAATAAAAAATTATTTTGTTATTAACAAAATAAGAACATATTTTGAGTAATCGCGACTAGTCGCATTCGATTCACCGACCAAAAATACACCAGAGAAGACCTTAACACTATCAATTATTTTTTTACAGGGCTTCTAATAATTCCTGAACAATACCTAATTTAACATAATTTGTTAATAACAATTAAACGCACCATATTTGGGCTTCCAGGCCACTTCCATTGGATTCAGCTACCCAAAAAACCTATAATACCACCATCAAATCACGGCGAGCTAGAATTTCCCACGGTACCCTCTATGTTGCGACTAGACTAATTTAAGTTTAAGGAGTATTTTCACCTGCTTTCAGCAATTATTGTAGTAGCCACGTATTTATATGGAGATTTAAGTGGCAGTTGGAGAATATGTGATTTAGATCAGCTATGCTTGTTCCAGACTCACATTTACCTGTGGGGAGAACTCCGGTTTGGTGTAAATGCTTCGGAAAACACCATGCTCTACTTTTAATCTGAGGGTGGCCAACACTGTGTTTCTACTTAGTGCAAAAACTTTGTAAAATTAGCTCACAGCTACTGTTGGTTGTAATTTAAACAAATTAGTGCCTGTATTTTCTTCGAACTTAATCCAACGTCTATCCCATTTAAATCTTATGCTGATTAACACACCTATATTCAAACGGATCTGAGATCACATGTGTTAAATTCTTCTATCAATATAAGTAGGTGTTTTAGTGGATTTTTAGCTATTGCATCAGCAATATTATTACCCAATATGTCTGAATGTCCCTTAACCCATACGAATTTAACACCATATAATAAAGCTGATAATTTTCCAAACTGTCGAAAACCTTTAATATGAATATATCGTTGTTAATTTTGACTTTAAAGTTTTGTAATGCATTTAATACCGATAATGCACACGACACACGACAATTTTGTTCCACTGATTTTCACATCGCAATTCAAGGGATTTGTATCTAGCACATATCTCAGCTTGCAATCAATCAAGTAAATGCTTTATTAATCTTAATTTTTGATAAACAGTAAGCACTGGTTGTACCTACACATTACTAATTTTGACCCATCTGTATAGGACAGAGTGTAATCTAAATAGTTGGGTATGTACTTAATACCTTGAGAGTATTATGACAAAATTTAGTTAGGTATTAAGGAATAATGATATTTGTAGATAGAATACTTGTTAGGTGTGATATATCCAATGATTCCCAAATAAGATTATAAGGAGACTATTAACTTAAGTTCATTGAAAGTTACAAATACTTTTGCAGGTGGTGGAGAATTCTTTTTAAAAAGTGTATCTTCTTCTTCTCTATCTTCAGCTTTTTTTAAAAGTGTTTTTGTGTTTAACCCGCTCCAGTCGCGAGTGTTTTTTAGTCAGGATATTTGTCGTCTACCAGGACCCATTTTCCTTCGATTTTACCATTCATAATCAGCTACAACAACTCGTATTTATCATTCCTAAGTATGTGCCTTAAATATGGTGTTTTTCTCCTTTTAGTGGTGGTCAAAAGTTCTCTGTCCCTTCCCATTCTGTTCAGCACCATTTCGTTAGTAATATGATCGGTCCATGGTATTTTCAAAATTATTTTAAAAAGCAACATCTCAAAAGCTTCCAGCTTTCTCATTAAGTCATCATTAACAGTCCAAGCTGCGGGCACCATAAAGAAGAATATATATATATATATATATATATATATATATATATATATATATATATATATATATACAGATATATTCTGTCAATCTGGCACCATTTTTAAGCAAAACATGTCAATGTCGCACCCAATTTGACGATGTGGCACCCGATTTTGGGTGCCAGTACGACAGCGTGTATATTTTCGTCCTAGGAGAGTACAAGTGTTCCTAATGCAGAATATGTAAAAAACGTAATGGTGCCAGATTGACACTTTTTCCAAACGGACATATTGATTTGTTCAGGCATTTTTCGATAGAGGGCGCTCTACTATATACAACTGTATGTAACTATGTAATTGTAGTCAATGTGGCACCAATAGAAAAAGTGACATAGTGGCACCATAAATCTGACAACACCGCCTTTCCCTAATATAACCTCACTTGTATTATTTAGCGCCGATTTGTAATACTGTTAAAATCGCTGCGATCAATGCAGATTATATCTCCGGTTCTATAATAATAAAATATTTTTAAAGGTGATCTTTGTGTGCAATAAGTCAAAGTGTGTGCAATAAACAATAAATTGGGTGTTAAAGTTACCATGAGAGACAGAACGAAAAGAATACTTAAATTATTAGACGACAATGTACAAGGTAAGTAACCTAATTTAACTATAATAATAATAATTATAAAGTATTAACCCTTTAACGTTTAGTAGTTATATTTGGAGTCACTAGAGAATACTCTGAAAGCATTAATTTTTTTCTTGTAAGAACTGAGTCATTCTATTGCGTGATACAATAACTGAAGATATGACATGGAGTCGGTGGGCGGGGCCTACGTAGCTACGTCACTCTGTGAGTAGAACAGCATTAAATTCAGTGTGGTCGTATAGTAAACGGTGTTTATTTTTTTGTTTAAGGTGAATTTTACTTATAATTTGTTAAACTTTTATTAAAAATGAGGTGTGCCGTGTTTGGTTGTAATGTGGACAATCAATCACAAGGTTTAGATACGAAAATCAAGTTTTTTAGTTTTCCAAAAGACAAAAAAGTGCGATGTGTGTGAAAACAATTATGTAAACGTAAACGTGCAGACAATTTTAACGTTAACAACGCTCGTATCTGTTCAACACATTGTAACAGCGACGATAATGAACGCAATCTGAAACACGAGCTGCTTGGATATTCTCCTAAAAATTTTCAATACCTTAAAAAAAAAGCTATTCCATCCCAAAATTTAGCCAAAGCGGAAAAAGGCAGAGTGGATTCTGGTAGAGAGCAACTAACTAATTTTAATGGGAAATTAGCCACAATTTTACTAAAAAATTATTTTATTAACGTTTCTACGTCCAAATCGGATGCCGTTGTCAAAATACAAAAAATATTAATGAATTAAACAAAAATGTTGTTGCTTAGTAAAAAATTCTTCTAATAATTTATTTAATCTGACTCATTTATATCGGAAATTCAGACATATATTATACATTTTAAAGTAGAAGACTTTAAAATGATATTGCCAATTGTTTATTCGATTACATGAAATCAATCCCAACTCAAGAATATCCGTCACAAAAAAAATCATAGCATGTGATCTGTCTTTAAAAATACAACCACATGCAACGGTGACAGTAAAATTCTCGCGTTAGAGATTCCATAGTAAATCACGAGGGAAAACCAGGAAAAAACCTCGTGATACCCTGACATCGTCAGTATTAGGGCTTACTTTAGATTACTCTCAAAACTAATACCAGATTCTAATATAATACTTACGATAATAATAGTAAGACCTAATACTTACGATGTCATGATAGTATTACGAGGTTTTTTCCTGGTTTTCACTCGTGATTTACTATGGAATCACTAATGCGACAATTTTACTGTCATCGTTGCATGTGGTCATGTGGTTGTATTTTTAAAGACTGATCACATGCTATGATTTTTTTTGTGATGGATATCCTTGAGTTGGGGTTGATTTCATGTAATCGCATGAACAATTGGCAATATTATTTTAAAGTCTTCTACTTTAAAATGTATAATATATTATGTCTGAATTGCCGATATAAATGAGTCAGATTAAATAAATTATTAGAAGAATTTTTTATTTGATTTTATTTTGTATTTTGAGAACGGCATCCGACTTGGACGTCGAAACGTTAAAAAATAATTTATTTTTGGTAAAAGTGTGGCTTATTTCCCATTGAAAATAGTTAATTACAAAATTGCCACAAGAAAATAGCTTCAGAACAACAGTAGAGAGCAACGCTGTGTATTATACAGTATAATATATACCTAATGAGATGTATCTTGCCTAATAATAAAAAATCATGTTTGTAATTGATTTCTATTATTAGATTATGTTCTCAATAATTATATTTAATCATACTGAACAAAACAGCATTCCTCGAAAATTTCACAACTGATATTAAAAGCTAAAATCCCCAAATAATAATGACAAGGCAATCGAAATGTAAAGGATCTACTCACAACGTGACGTCATGCGCGACCTAAACGAAATTAGGAACGCTGCGTGTCGTATCTTGGGTTATTGTATCATGATTCTATTGTGGAGTGAAATAGAGGAAAAACGAAACTTTTTATTTACTGAAATTTTTTATTTGATTAAATAGCATAGCTAAGGTACATGTACAGATTTATAATCCATATTATATAGCAACAGTGGCTGTACATATTATGAACTTTAAAAGATTTCTGTTAAGTTTTTCCAAAAAATTGCACGAAGTTCGAGTTATTTGAGATTAAAGGTTCTCCATTTCGATGTTCTTCGAAAAAATAACCATCATTTAAAGTTTAAACAACCTCAGTTGTTATTGGGTGTACATATAGTTCTTTCAGACGCGCATCTCTTTGTTTTTTATTAGCTACAATTTTGTTTTTTATGTTTTTTTTCTATAAAATTAAATTTTTTTAAGTTATTCCTAAAAAACGGTTATAAAACGTGAGCTTTTGTCATAGTTTTACGTGAGAAAAATGCATAGTTTCAATCGCAAATAACTTGGAAAGTGTCAATTTTGCAAAGAAATTTTATAAAACAAAATTTACTCAGAATTGGTCACTCTATCGATTTCCATAGTCATTTTGATTAAAAAAATTTCATCCCCTAGATAGGGTTGTTTACACCCCCAGGGCAAAAGCACACTTCGGCATAGAGTAGATTTTGACAAATGTTATAATTACTACCTAAATCCAAATTTTCAAGGAAATCGACCTTGGTTCTCAAAATTCCACGAGAAAATGGTTGTTGATTGGACTATAATATACTTGGAAAGCAAAATTTTTTTAGAAAATCATATTAAATAATCAAATTTTTGTCTTTAGCTGTTTAGGTACAATAAAGTAAACAAGTTTTCAATTAACATTGTGGCCTAGCAGTAATTAATTATAAATAAAAATTGAATTATCTCAGTTTCAAAGTTGAAAAAAATTAGCGGTTTTTACAGTTTTCAAAGTTATACACGGCTTTTTTTCGTAAATTATGAGTCTAATCAAAAAAACTTATTCTTTTTATTTCTAAGAAAGTGTTAAAGATTTTGCAGATAATGGAAAAGGGAAATGCAGCTGAATTTAAAAATAAAACACTGGAAGAGATAGATATTAATATGGATGAACTAGATGTAGGGAATGAACCACGCCATATGGAATTTAACGAATCTATGCAATCCGAAACTGAATTCTTTGAGTCGCAAACAGAATATATAGAAAATAAAGAAAAAGGACAAGAGGAATCAATGAAAATACAATCAAAGAAAATGTATCAAAAAGACGAAAAAGAAAAATATTTTGGTATATTATTTATGTCTCTTAAATATACTAGAAACTAATTGTTGTTTGTTTGTTTTTTTTTTAGATAAAGTAGACATACGCCAAATTGTTAATGTACCAGAAATACAACAATCCGATGACAACTTTTCACAAAAAACAGGTAGCTCTTTTGTAAAGTATTCTGTTCATGCGTTATTGAATTTGTTGTTTTTAGGTGAAGACTAAAATGGACTTGTAACCAAAAACGTATTATGCGAAGATTTTTTTCAAACCAAATAGCATCGAACAAAGCATTAAGAAAAGTTGAATGCGAAGATTTTATTAAGAAACATCAACCTAATTTCGAAAATATTTCTTGGTTAAAGGTTAAGACATTTATTTTCAATGAGTCAAGAATGAGAAAGGAGGATTCTTAATTAATCTAAAATTGAACATTAAATGGACTTTTGTTAAAAAAGACATTTTTGATTTATATTTTTTATACAGTGTGTCTCCGTAACTTGGGTAACGCGTAATATGGGAAACTTTTTTAATATCAATTTTACGAAAAAAAGTTATTCTCTATAAAGTGCTCTGCGTAGTCCAAAACCTAAGATTCAATCATCAGATATATATAAAAATATGAATTTCGCTCAAGAGTAAAGTGCTTTTATATTTCACAATATCGAAAATTGTTATTAAGAAAATATGTTTGTAATTAAAAATTATGTTATAATATGCATTTACACTCTTCAAATTAAAAAAAATGAAAATTTTCCTAAAATTACGGATACCCAACATCATTTTCATTTAAGATAACTCCGTTTAAAAAGATTAATTTCACGAAAAAAAGTTATTCTTTATAAAAATCTCTGAATAGTCACAAAACTAAAATGCAATCATAAGATATCAATTTTTTTCAATTTTATACGAGGTATGTCAAAAAATATGAATTTCGCTCAAGAGTAAAATACCTTTGTAGTTCACAATATTTCAACTAGAATGATGCAATTGCATATTGAAACATAGTTTTTAATTCTGAACAACTTTTTAGAATAACAGATTGCAATATTGTGAAAAATAAAGGTACTTTACTCTTCAACGAAATTCATATTTTTTTACATACCTCGTATAAAATTGACGAAATTTAATATCTTATAATTTTATCTTAATTGCTAGACTATGCAGAACGTTTTATAAGGATTAACTTTTTTCGTAAAGTTAATAATAACGGAGCTATCATAAATAAAAATGATGCTGGGTGTCCGCGTTTTGAGAAAAATTTTCAAAAACATTTTTGTTTAATTAGAAGAGTGTAAATGCAGATTATAACATAATTTTTAATTACAAACAACTTTCCTCAATGACAATTTTCGATATTGTGAAATATAAAAGAACTTTACTCTTGTGCGAAATTCATACTTTTTGACATACCTCGTATACTGTTGATAAAATTTGATATCTGATGATTGCTTCTTAGGTTTTAGACTATGCAGAGTACTTTATAAAGAATAACTTTTTTTGTAAAATTGATTTAAAAAAAGTTTCCCATGTGGTTCCAAGTTACGCAGACACACTGTATATTTTTAACTTGTAATTATTAAGTGTTTAATACAGGCTTTGAAAGATATTCGTTAATTTTATTGTTCGTGCTCCCAACGAGGATTTTTTAATATTAGTTTTCATTTTATAAGACCTTTGTTTAAATATTTTAATCAGAGATTTGTTAAATAAGCAAACAAATATATTTTTTCGTAGAATATTATAAAGTAAAAGATAAATAAAAATAAAATCAATTACGATTTGTCATATTCCGTAGTTTATTATTATTTATTTTGTTTTTAGTATACACTTTGTTTGTTCAGCAAGTATGTCTTTCTCTTATGCAGTTTTGATAGTTTATTTTTGATAAAAATATAAGCACTGATTTAAAATAAAATAAAGTTTAAAACGTTTGAGGTCTTTCTTCACTCGAATAAAATTGCATATTTTTTTATTGCGATAATTACTGGCACCCACCTTGACATACATAGGATGAACATGTAAACTCAGTGTCAAGTTTAAATAACTAATATACATTTTAAGCAGAAAAACAGTTAATGTTACCCCCATAAATGTGGCAACGCTGCGTGGTGCCTGTTTGTAATTTATTATCAAAATTTTATACAACTTGGATGCCTCTTTATCAGATATTTTCGGGGTGCCGAAATATCAATATTTATTATATACAATATACACCGGGAGCTACATTGACGTCGGTTTACTGGGTGCCTGTAGCTACAGTTACTATGTATATATATATATATATATATATATATATATATATATATATATATATATATATATATATATATATATATATATATAAAATCTTGTTAATTTTGAGGTTGCAGTCATAAATTTCAGGGGGCAGGATAAGTAAAACTCTTAGTTATTATCAAGCTTTCGCAAAATTTATTTGCTTCTTCAAGATATGCTAAAAAAGTTTTAGTAAATACAATGAAATTAAGACGATAAAAAATATTGTACATAAAAGCATAAAAAACTTACAACGTGAGGTTAATACATTAAATTTTTGGCGTACATAACAAAAAAATACATAAAATTCTTAATCTAATTTCTAATCTTCTACAATGCCTTAATTTTAGATAATTTAAAAAGAGAAAAATAATTTGACAATTTAATTTGAAATTTAGTATACCAGAAAGACATTTGTATCTGTTTATTATATTTTATTTTAAGTTGCCAATAACTAGTTTTTTATTATTTCTTATCTGCGTACTTATTATAGAATTTATGGATATAAGTAATTTGTAAAATATTAGTTTTAGCAATAAAGTGGCGTCAAATTTGAAAATTTAATTTTGAATTTAGTCAGGCAATTTAGTATTTTTAAATTAAAATATTAGTTTTCGTAAGATAGAATGTAATTATAGATGGTGCTTAGTTTATCTATGTCAGTTTTTTTATTGACACATTGATATTTGTTGATGCATACCATTTCGAGAAATTCCCTTTTAATTAAGTTGTTTTCATGTTTTAGGATCGTTGTTTCATTAAAATTGAATGAATGATTTTTACTGATTGCATGATCTATTAATGCACATGTATTTTTGTTAAGTCTGAGGTCGCTTTTATGTGATGTTAGTCTGCCTATTAGATTTCTGGATGTGTGTCCGATGTATGATTTATGACAACTTCCGCATGGTATATTGTAAACTACATTTGAGCTTTCCATAATGCTAATAGGAGTTTTAGTTTTTGTATACAATGATGCCAATGTTTTTATATTTTTAATTGTAATTTTAATTTGAGAATAGTTTGAAAATACTTTAGTTAGTTTAGGTGTTAATATTGGTATATAAGGTAGTGACGTAAAAGTAAATTGGGTTTGCAAATTTTGGCTATTTGGTTGTGTTGTGTGATTAATGTTTATGTTTCTATTATTAGGGTTGTTAAATAAAATATTGTTTATTAGTTTGATTGGATACGAATTCTCCAATAAAATGTCTTTAAGTTCCAATAATCCTTTATTGATGTTACTAGTATGGGATAATTTATTTATTCTGTTTTTTAGAGCTACTATTAAATTTATTTTCATATGTGGTGGATGCTGTGAATGATAGTTGATAAATCTATTACTTACTATAGGTTTTCTGTACCATTCAGTGCTTAATACATTTTCTGCATTTCGTTTAATTCTCATGTCAAGAAATGGGATGCTGTTTTCCACTTCTTCTTCATGTGTAAATTTTAAATGTTCATTATAGCTGTTAAAAATGTTTAATTTTTTATGCTTTTATGTACAATATTTTTTATCGTCTTAATTTCATTGTATTTACTAAAACTTTTTTAGCATATCTTGAAGAAGCAAATAAATTTTGCGAAAGCTTGATAATAACTAAGAGTTTTACTTATCCTGCCCCCTGAAATTTATGACTGCAACCTCAAAATTAACAAGATTTTACATAGTGTCAGTCAATATTACCTAACTGCTTTATATATATATATATATATATATATATATATATATATATATATATATATATATATATATATATATATATATATATATATATATATATATATATATATATATATATATATATATAACAGCGCTACAGGCCTTAGAGGCCCTTGGCTTCGATAGTATTGACTATATTCTTCCACTTTTTCCGGTCCTTCACTTGTTCTCTCCAGTCTCTTGTACCCATTTCTTCTATGTCAGTCCGGACTGCATCCAACCACTTCCTTCGTGGTCTCCCTCTTCTTTTCTTCCCTTGTTCTCCTGCTAACAAAACTCTTAGGACGTTTCTTTCTTGTGGCATTCGTGAAACATGTCCCAACCATGTAACTCTCTGCGCCCTGATTTTCTGTGTTATTTTGGGTCTCTTATATATCTGCATTAGATCCTGGTTTGTTCTTCGGCGCCATTACCCGTTAACTTCCTTGATACCACCAAAAAATTTTCTCAAGATTTTCCTCTCCCAAATCTATAGCTTTTTCTTGTTTCTGATTCATGGTCCAAGTTTCACATGCATACATCACCGTTGGTCTCACTATTGTCTCATAAGTTCGAATTTTGGCTGCACTGGACACGTTTGTGGCCTTCAACAGTGCGTTTAATGATCCTACTGCTTTGCTAGCTTTCAACAACCGTTTATCAATATCTCTCTTCGTCTCCTCTATTGGTAACGGTTACTCCAAAGTACTCAAATTCAGTTACCTTCTCAAATTTATATTCTCTGTCATTCGTCATTAGGGTGATCCATTTATTTTCCTCTGCATTTTCCCCTCTCATTTCCATATACTTGGTTTTTTCTTGGTTAATATTCAGGCCATAATAGGTTGAATAAATCTATTGACAGGGATCTCCTTGTTTTAATCCTCTATTGACGTAAAACTGATTTGAAAGATCACCTTCGATCATGACTTTGTTAACTGTATTGGTTAGCGTCATTTTAACTAATCGTATCAGTTTCTCTGGTATTCCTAGTGATCTCATTGCTTCATATAGTCCGTTTCGTGAGATGGAATCATAAGCCTGTTTAAAATCAATAAAGAACATATGCAAGCCTAGATTTTGTTCATAACTATTGTTTTGTAGCAATTTTAGCATAAAAATTTGATCGGTTGTTGCTCTTCCCTGTCTGAAACCAGCCTGGTATTCTCCTATTATTTCTGGTTCATAGGTTTTTATTCTGGTTCTTATGATTTTTGCCAATACCTTATATACCACTTCTAACAGTGCGATTCCTCTGTAATTTTCACAGATGGTTTTATCACCTTTCTTGTGAAATGGGCAGATAATTGCTGTGTTCCATTACTCTGGCATTTTTTCGTTTTCCCATATTTTCTTTATTAGTCGAGCTATCTTTTACTGCAGCATATTTCCTCCTACCTTTAATATCTCTGCTGGAACTCCGCTTTCTCCGGTACTTTTATTATTTTTTAGATCTTTTATTACTGCTATTATCTCAATTTCTGTCGGGTTTTGTATTTGTAGTGGTTCTATTTCTTGTATTTGTTGTTGTTCTATTTCTTGTCTATGTTGTTGCATTTCTGTTTCTGTTTGGCCTTTATCGTTTAATATTTCTTCAAAATACTCTGCCCATCTGTTTAATTTTTCTGTCTTGTCTCACAATAACGTACCATCTTTATTTCTGCAAAACATTGTGTATTTATTTTGTGTTGCTCGGATCTTTTTTACTCCTCGATAAAAATTTCTAACCTCTTTTCGGGCATAGTTTTCTTCTATTATTTCTAGATGTTTTTCCAAAAATTCTCTCTTCTTTTGACTGCATAATCGTTTAGCTTCTCTTCTTTGGTTTTTATAATGCTCTTTACTTTTTTTGTGTTGTTTCTAATATTATCCATTTTTGCGTCGTTCCTCTGCTCTAGGATTCTTTTGCAGTCCTCATCGAACCACTGTTCTCTTTTTTCTTTTTCTGCTTTCCCAATGCTAAGATCTATCGCTTCTATCACGGCTGTTTGTATTATATCCCACTCCTCTTCTACATTCTCCGTTGTGATTCTTCCCAATCTTTTGTTTATCTCTTCCTCTATTCTTTTTGCTACCTCTCTATCTTGAAGGCGCTCTAATTGGTACTTTTTCCGTTGTTTTCCTTTTCTTGGTAGTATGAGAATTTCTTCATTCAGTTTAACTATCGTCAATATATGATCACTGTCAACATCTGCTCCTCTGTAGCTTCTACAATCAGTCACGGATCTGTTGTGTTTTCTTTCAATTAGAACATGGTCTATTTGGTTTCTGGTTTTCCCATCAGGAGAGATCCAGGTTATTTTATGTACATCTTTATGATCGAATTGTGTACTTACAATCTTAAGGTTATGTTCCATTGAAAATTATATTAGTTTTTTGCCATTGTCATTACTTTCTCTATGTAGGCTTTTACCCCCTGTTATATTCATATACATATTCTCTCTTCCTACTTTCGCATTCATGTCTCCCACAATTATTTTAATATTATATTTTGGTATTTTCCCAATTAGCTCCCCGAGTTGTTCATAAAACTCATTTTTTATTTCCATGTCTTTCTCTTCTGTAGGAGCATGTGCGTTAATTATGCTGATTCTTCTATATTTCCTCAATCTTAAATAGCACATTCTTTCTGATATTGCTTGAAAGTCAGTTACTACTCGGTTTCTCTGATATCATAAAACTCGTCCCCAGGTATCTATTTGGTCCGCCGCTTTTAAAAAGAGTACTTTTCCCAACTTTTATTATCTCATTTCCCAGTTGCTTTGTCTCTTGCAAGGCCAATATTTCGATTCTATATTTCTCACATATTTCATCTAAATTTATTAATGCTCCTTCCTCGTAGGTGCCTCTTACGTTCCATGTGCCCACTTTCAATCCATTTTCAATTTGATTGTTTCCTTTCTTATCTTCTTTTCCTTCCGCCCAAATCGTCGTCCATGTTGTAGCCATGTTGTTATCATTTTTCCTTTGTTGTTTACTAGTTATTAGTTTTTTGATCCCCCTTTTACAGCTTCCCCTTTTTTTACTTCGTAGAGCTGCTCCTTCTCTTCATCCCATCTGCATTCTCTACCGTCTACTATTAACTTTTTGTATCCTATTCTTGCCATTTTTCCTTTTTCTCTTTCTTCTTTCGCCACTTTGCTTATTTCTTTCTGTATTTCTTTTTCTTTCATCGTTAGGTCACTGTTTATGTAAATACGGTCGTTGTGATTTTTTAACTTGCTCTTGTTTTTCGATATCTCCGTTTTTTCAGTCATTGTTTCCGTTTCTATAACGCAGAGATTATCTCCAATCTTTGTGGCATTCCTTAATTTCACTTTAACTTGCAATTCTCTGACTAAAAATTTTTCAATTCCTTCTTTTATGTTTCTGTCGTCGTTAGTGTCTATTTTTAATCCTGATAATATCATATTTTTCTTCTCACTGTATTTTTCTATGTGTTCGATTCATTCCTGTAGCTGCTTTACTTCTCTTTTCAAGTTCAGATTCTCTTGCCTCATTTCCATTAATTGCTTATCGTTTTAGGCTTGTTACTTCCTCACTTGTTTTATTTCGTTCATCATTTCTTCGTTTTTCCCCATAAGTTCTTTTATCATTCTAATCATGACTGTATTTGTATCGTTGTCTTCTTCTTCATTTTTCTGCATTTTTATTTATCTGTTACTTTATTTACCTACTTGATTATTATTAATTAAATTAAATTAAATTAATTAAATTTTTACTTTAATTATAAAACTATTTAAATATTATTTAATTATCGATTTTATTTATTTATTTATATCAATAATTAATGCTCACATAATTGTATACAACACTATTTGTTCTTAAGAAATGAAAATAGGGAGGTAATGTTGAGAGAATGCTTGTGATTGGCAAAAGAGACCGATGGAGGGGAATAGAATGATTGAGTCTGAGTTTGATGAGGGAAAAAGATTTACTGTGTAATTAAGATCTGAAGAGAGCAGTCCAGTTTGGAAAGTAGTGATTTTGTGTAAAGTGGTCAATTTGGTGGCCGTGTAAGCAGATTTCTGTTGAGCCGAAATCGTGATCGAGTCGAGAAGTATAATCTCCTCGTGTCCGAATAGATTCCAGTTTTCTGTCTGGAACGAGTAGCCGGTTTGTATCAATTTTTTCACAAGATATCCAGCTGAGAGAAAAAATCTTGGAATTATAAAGATTGATATTGTTTGTATCGAGTCAGTTTGGACAAGAAGAACAGTTGCAGCATCCAAGGAGCACGTGTCGGAGAGACGAGGACAACACAATCCATGAGAAGAAGTTAAGAAGATAGATAAGGTTAGTCAGATTATTTGTGAAAAGAGAGAGGTGATTGATATTACATACCATATTGGTTTTTTGTCAATTTAACAGTTTTACAGCATATGTTATTCATTCATAAATTCATAGAGGACATAAGTAATCTATTTAAAAGGTGAAAATTAAATTTTGTTTTTTTTTAATAATAAGAACAATCCACCGAAACATTTAAATAAAATTTTGTTAAAAGAAAAGAAGATAGTAGAATTACAGATTATGTATTTTTAGTAGATAAAATATTTTTACGAGAGAAAAAAAGTTTTAGCATACATTTTGAATCTTATACACTGAAAAAAATATTGTACCTAGTACCAATGAACGCCAATCATTGACTTTTTTATATTGATTCAATGAAAATTTCGTTAATATTATAAACACGTAGTCATTAAGTAATGACCATATTCATTATTACAATGTAATTATATTCATTAAAAAATAATGAATAGAATCATTAATCCAATGAATCGTTTTATCTATCCAATGACTTTTTTTATAATACTAATAATTTGTTCATTGTATATATGAAACTATACATCAGGATTATGCGGTTAAATTAATGAATATAAAACGTTGCACTAATGTACAGTGTTCTTTAAATTACGAACTCGTTTATTGAATCAATGTTTTCGTAACATTAAATCAATGTTTTCGACTTTGATTAATAACTCGATACATTGTTTTGATGTAACGCAATCATTCCATTAATGTAATATACCTGAATCAATGGTCAATACATTGTATCAATAATCTTGTACATAAACCGATACATTTCTTAAAACTCTGTAAGTGTTTTTATTGGTGTAAAAAAATCACGTGACAACAGTTGCAGCCTCCTAGTAGACAGTTACCCTGCAGACTCTGAGAAGCGGTGTTTGGCACTAGTGATTTGGTTGATTTTTCTAAGGTATGTATTTACATATATTTTTAACTATTTATAAATTATTTTGTTGAATTTCTATAAAAACAAGTTGTAGATACTTCTATTTCCACTTTTGCAGATTGATATGGACTTTGGAGTGGCATTTGGAAATGGAAATGGACTTATTGATGGATGGGACAGCAATTTCGAAAGAATTATCTCCTTTCTTCGGTGTGAAAGTCATATCAAGGATAAAACAAATATTTTTTTATTTGAAAAGATTACCCATGAAGACATTACGGAATGTAAGTACCTATTTCATTATTCAATCCTGTATCTAGTATTAATTAATTTCTGTTCTCTGTAAATTTTTTCAAAAGCTAATTCGATACATAGGTAAAAGAAAATAGGAACCATTTGAAAATATTTCTAAATGGTATAATCTTATAAAAGATTAGTAAATTAAATCTTTAGGTGATTAAACCGTAAATAATTGAAAAATATTATTAACTTTGGCAGTCGGTAGTATCTATCAAAGTAAAAATAAACATCTCAATATCTAGCAATTTTTTTCTATTTATGTTCACTATTTAGATTTATTTTCTTATAATAACTATTAATATAAATTGTAGATGGCTAACATGCAGTTCTTCTTTGTGTTCTACATCGATATTTTGTACGAACTAATAAAATGTTAAAAAAAAGATCTTAATGGACAAATATATAATAAAATATACCACCAAGAAGTCGAAGATCATAGTAGATTTTTGAAATTATAGAAAAATGCCATTTAACCATTTGTTTTTTGTATGGGTGGTGATAATTAATCCCAGAGAGATGTTGTATTTATGGAGATGTTATTGTAGATGTATTTATTTTCACGATATCAGGTATACATTTTTTATATAATATAAATAAACTTATATATATTTTTATATATTTTATAAGAAGAATCAATTTCTTTTATATTTAGTTATTTAGTTTTTTCCAAATTACATTATAAAAAGTTGTTTGTGTTAATTAAAAATATATGTTTTTTTTCTTTAAACTTATAGATACTTCAACCTATATTTGTAATATTTGTGTAGATATTAAGTCGTCATTTTGTTTACTTATTAACTATTTGTATGTTATATACAAATATACATGAAGATGACATTCATTCAATCAAAAGAGTACGTAAATATAATGAAAAAAACATTGATTCAAAAACGGGGAGCATTAATTTTCGTCCAAAGATCAGTATCGTTGGTCCAATGTAAGTAGATACATTAACTAATGCTCAAAAACATTAACTTCTACGAATTAGTACGTTCATTCAATGTACTTTCTAGTTAAGAATTAATGTACTGATATACATTGATTCAATGTACCGATCCATTGATTCAATGTACCGTTACATTGATTGAATGTACCGATACATTGATTCTTAACTAGAATGTACATTGAATGAACGTACTAATTCATAAAAATTAATGTTTTTAAGCATTAGTTAATGTATCTACTTACATTGGACTAATGATACTGATCTTCGGACGAAAATTAATGCTCCCCGTTTTTGAATCAATGTTTTTTTCATTATATTTACGTACTTTTTTGGTTCAGTGTGTTTATGGTATAGTATATGAATAAATAATATTTATAAAACTTTATATGATTGTGAGCATATTTGATTTTCCTTGTTTTGTCCTGGATGAAGTAAGCAACTAGAGATACTAGAAACCACGAACTAAAGGTGATATAATAAAATCAATTAGCCCTGAGAACATTTTTTTATTGGAAAGATTTATTAAATTTTTGTTTTGTTTCCATGAGTAGCAATTAAAATAATTAATTAATTAATTGAATTGATCAGATGCTGATCAATCTCATAACTGAGAGAAAATATAGAGTATAATAATACATAATATCTTTTTTATTTTATGATGTTTAACGGCTTATAAAATTTTCAAATAACCGAAAAGAATCGGTTAAAGATCTGGTTAAAATTTCTAAATAGCACTTAAATCACGGACTTTTCCAATACCCTGTACATGTTGCAGAAATATATCAAGCGAAAGTGTTTATAATACGTTTTTAATGCTCTTTCGTTAGTCTCGAGCTAATGTAGGAGTGACATTCCCTTATAAGAACACTTGTTTCCGTTTTTTTTACTTTTTCCACGCGCTTTCTTTCACCTATTGAAGTAAATAAGTCTGTCAAGCATTTCTTATAGATCGTCAAGTCAATTTATTTTCATAACAGTATGTGTATAGTATGTCTTGGATGTATAAACATTTTCTCCTTTGTCGTTTTATAGTTGCCAAGTTCTGAAAATCACAAAATTTAGGCTTGGAAGGATATGTCACAAGATGAAAAATTTGACACCTCGTAAAAGGTAAACGTCGTGCAATCTGGTGAAGCAAAATATAACATATGAAGAAAAGAACTATCGGCACATACAATGTCCTAATAATGGCACAATCGACACATATTAATATCCCTACATATCGTTAAAAATAACAGCGACGATCGACGATAGTATAGTTAGTTTCTTATGACATTCATGCTGTCCACCTCAATTTCAAGATGACAGTAAAACTTTAAAAAATGGCCCTCAGTTCCGGGCAGGTGTTAGATCATGAGAGGGTATTAAGAATACTACGGCTTAACACCGTGAAATTAACGAATAAAATAACGGCATTAAATGTATGAACAACTTTTGCTGTAGGAAAAGTCACAAAGTTAAGCAAAGAAATGAATATAATAAAAATAATCATGGAAACAGTTTTCAACTATTCAGAAAATGATACAAAAGGTCCTCAGCATAGACCCGGAATGGGTATTCTTATAAAGAGCTACTTTATAAAGCTGAAAGAATCGATGTGAGTACTTACTGTGTACTACGATGTGATATTATACATATTTTAAAGGGTTTTTACCCATGATCAGAGGTTTAGCCCTGAATCAATTTTAACTGTAATGGTTGGTCAACAATTACTCTTCTATTGAGGTGTTTATACCTATAAGACGGTTATAAGACGTTTTTTATATCTTTATATTTTTTATGAATGTCTTTTAACTTAGCGTTTAACATAGGAAGCTCTGATGATGGCATTTTGATATGCTGAAAGTACTTTTTTAATATAAATAATAAATAATAAAGCTGATTTTTAATAAATGTTTTATATCATTTTTTTGAAAACATACACCTGTTGCCATTTTGGCTTATATAGAAGTGTGTAAGTCATTTTTTTATTTCAATTCAAAAATTGCTGGTTCAGCGCTCCTATTCCTGATATAGATATTATGCCGACTTACCGAAATAATTAACTGAACTCTTTCAAGAAATCTTCTCAGAGATCTCGAAGAAACATATCAGCAGACGTATATGTCGGTTAATATATAATAGTTAATGTTATATACATTACCCCTGTTAAATAGGGGATGTACCAGAGCTATTTTGATTTCATTGCGAAACAAGGCAGTTTTATAAGGTCTATTCATGATCAAAGTGGTTTTATCATGTCAAGACTTTTCTTGATAATCTTCATTAGGATTTGATTGTGGCCAGTGAAGTTCTTATCTTCGACCCTCTTAAATACGGACCTTATATCACGCTAGATTCTTTTATATCAAATAGAAGGAGCTTTTTAATTTTCTAATGCCCCTAAATTGTTTCATCTTCGGGACTTTATTACAAATGTTAGAAACTCTGTTTTCTGTTAGAAACTCTGTTAGAAATTTCTTTTAAATGTATTTGCAATAGTTGCTGGCTCACCCAGTATATTAAAATTGCTAAGCTTGTAACGACGAAATTCACCCTGTAGGAATAATGGAAAATAGAATTTGACAAGATGTTGATATGTTAAGGGGATGTTAACGTGTTACACAATTTGACGAACATGTCCTCGGTTGCTCAGTACGGAAGAGATATGGGAGGGTTCTTAACGGGGTGTTATTATTAGTATCCTCTTATTAGCTTAGAAACAAAAAAAATAGAAAAATCAAATAAGAATATTAAATAAAAAGAAATAAAATATTGGGCGCCACTGGTTTCCTTATGGGAACCACGGAGCACACTAGTTCGCTCCCAAGGCAAAAAAACCCCCTTAATTACATACTAGTTCGCTCCCATTGTTAAGCGGATTAAGTATTTATCTATTAAGTTCTAGGAAAATTAATATCGGCAAAATTGGTACTGTGACTTCTGTATTTTATATAGAAATTGTATAAAATATTGGTTGTTACATATTTATATAAATATATATGAGAAGTGGAACTAGATTATTTAAATTTAGCCCAATAAATAACCGTTTTGGAGTGTAATTTTCTGCGTTACGACGGATTTGCTTGAAAATTTCGTTTTAGGTTCTACTTACCCTTCACGTCAAAGTTCAAAGTTGGACTTGTGCCGTTGGTTGCTTTTACTTGGGGGGTGACATTCACCCCTTCTCATGGGTGAGAAAACATACTTTTGAAATAAGTCCAAAAATGGATAAATTGACTAATTCTAAGCAACTTTTGTTCTAGAGAGTTTTTTAACTAAGTTAATACTTTTCGATTTATTAGCGAGTAAAAATGTTTATTAGCGAGTAAAAATGTAAAAAAATACGTTTTCGTGCGGTTTTTCTCAAATACCTAACTAAAAAAATATGTATTTTGTGGAACAAATAATATGCTTAGCAAAAATACAGCTTGTTTAATTTCACTGTGTATCAATTTCAATGGTTTTCACAAAAATCGTTAATTGCCTTCCGCTTAACACCATTACTTAATTTTTGCCGGTTTAACGCTGTTTTTGATAAACTTTCAAAGTTTTAACAAATGCTTTGCAACTTCTTTCTACACACTGCCAACGTTTGATATTATTAGCAAGCATTTTATGGAAGTTGTACTTGTAATTTTCAATAAATAACATAGACTTCCCATTTTACTTATATCCATCATGATTTCTCCATCATGAACTAAAGACATTCAAACCGTAACTAAGGTAATAATGATGAGATTTGCACCACCCCTCTATCTTATCATTAAATTTCAGGTGACTACTAATTAGCAATCTTTTCAAAGAAATATATCACTTGCAATTTCTTATAAATTTCTTATATCGATACATTTTTGGCAAAGTAACATAAGTGACATTTTTGGCGAAAATCATTTTTTTCCATTAAACTAACGCTATTAGTGTTTAGAAGGTACTAGCAAAGTGTAGTAAGCCTAGAATTACTGTCAACCTTTTTTTTTAACTATTTTAAAAACGTATGCCCAGAATTGTTTTAATCATACCCGCAAAAGGAACGCAACTTTAGCACCATTTCCATAATAATAACGTAAGCAAACGTCGTTTACCGCCATAATAACGTAACTACCGGTCGGTTTCTGTTACTTACGTCAGATTTTCGCAGTCAGTGTTTGGTTTACGACAGTGACAGATTCGTGCTACAATCGACTAAATTATTGATTTTAGGTAAGTTATAACGAAAAACATGTTTTTGTAGTTATATGTATTTCAAAAACCTCTAAAACCTTAACTAACATTATGAACCTGTAAAACTCCTTTTCATATTTAATTTCGTTTATTTATTACAAATTATTTTGATATAACCTAAGAAAAAAATCGGTTGAATTGTTTGTTAAAAAATCTTTGTTTATTTTGATATAAAATGTAAAATGTTTATCAAAAAATAAGTTAAAAATTGTAAAATTATCAAATTGAACTCTTGTATCTAGAAAACGGTTAGAAATAAAGAAATATTGCTTGCATGTTTCTATTCTAATTTGCATAGAATAGTGCAGTCACTGAAGCTCTTCACCTTCGATTTCGTTGAACCTTCATCGATTTTCATGAAAATTGGTAAGTAGTTAGAGAATACCTCAAGGAATAAAGGTGGCATGATGCAAACTTGCTCTTTTACCCTGGGGGTGGATGCTCCCCTTTCTCGGGGGTGAAAATTATTTTATTAAAAATAACACCATAAGTCGATAGAGGGACAAATTCTAAGCCAAATTTATTATATAACGTTATTAAAATAAATTAATGCTTTTTGATTTATTTAATATCAAAAATTTTATTTTTTCCTAATAAAAAGCCTGCTTTAAAGCGGTTTTTCACGTATAACTCAAAAACTATAAGCTTTTACAAAAAAAGTTATTATTGGCGAAATTGAGGAAAATTAAAAACTAAATACACCCCTTACTTAAAGAACTAAACTAATGTTAATTCAAAGTGAGTTATGGGTAATTGAGTGTATATTATTTTCGACGAGTACTCAAATCTAAGTATTCAAGCTTAAATAACGGGAAAAACGATGCACTTTATAAAATATACCTGCTATGCACTTGTCAAAGTACTTCGGAATACCTATCAAATGAGCTACAGAAGAAGTTAATAGCTTAAAATTTAAGCAAGTTATGATGAAAATAAGAGAACCTTTTCGAATTTTTTAGGAATAAGTGAAAAATAAAACATATCCCATTTTCACAAAAATTAAAAAGGTATGGTAATCCTTAAAAGAATTTCTTTATATTAGTATAAGTAATTATTTCAACAAATTTGACCGGTTTAGAATGCATATTTTTGAAAAAAAAGTGTAATTTAAAAAAATCAGAATTTTTAAAATGATCGTAAGTTTCATTTTCTTTAACGTTATTGTTTTCACGTCTTTTATTGTTTTAACGTTATTTTGTGTTTCTTATAATAAACGATTGTTTGTAATTCTTTCCAAATTACTTTAAGTACTACAATTTCCCGCCAAAGTGACGTATATATGTGTGCTTACGTTACATTTTTTATCAAGACTCAATATTTTAGAACCCGTAAAATAACTTAAGTATCAATTAACCGCTAAAACTATACAAAAGCTCTAAAAAATATTGTTCTCTATTAAACTGTAGACCTCAAAAAACACCCTGGTAAATTTTGTATGATTTAAATAAGCTTAACCAGGTTAAATTAAAAACATGTTTTTTCTACAAAAACGTTTTTGGTGACTTACGTTACTATGCCAAAAATGTATCGATATGTAAAAACCCAATCAAATGTTGAACATATCAGCTCTAACATCATAGTATTGACATGATAATATGGTTATAATTTTAATATAATTTTAAGTAAGAAGTAGTTTTATATAGTCCGTCCGCTATAACTTTTCCCATGCGGTACGATTAATTTTCAATCAAATTAAGTCAAAACATAAATTGAAACGAACGTCGATGTGTATATACATTTTGTATACTGTATAGTATACTATATACTACACACATCGGCGTACGTTTCACTTTTTGTTTTGACTTAATTTGATTGAAAATGAATCGTACCGCATGGGAAAAGTTATAGCGGACGGACTATATTTAGGTAAATACAAAGTTTGGAAAATATTTATTAAAATTTTTATTAATAAAATGTATCAAAGTACCTGCTTTATGAAGGAAACCTTGTCTATATACGCTGACCCTGGCTATTCATTATTATTCATTGTGTATCCAGTAAAGGCATTTTTAAACCATGTTTTCTAAGAAATATATGGCCGGTGCGAATTTACCTATGCCCCTTTTCTGTAGGGTATTAAAATCTGGCCGCCGGAGCGAACTAGTATATGCCCGGGAACCAAACATACACTAAAATAGAAACACAAAATAAAAGATAGCTAAATCAAAAATTAAACAAAAACATAGTCAATACAAAATATATAAAATACTTCCAAATGAAAGCAAATATGGCGTGACTTACCTTATCTATGTCTCTACTCTGACAAATCTTTTGTTGTACTTACGAAACATGAGAAAGGGAAAAGACAATAATAAAATTATATTTTGCAATGAATCAAACCATATTTATTGAAACTAAATAAAATAAAATTAAAAGGAACTGCGATCTCTTGCGGTTTTGCAAAAGTAAGAGATCATGTTTACCAAAAAGAATTAAAAGTTTACAAAAAAAATAATACCTTGTACTAGTCCTGTATCTTCTCTTGGTTGGTTTTCAAAAGTCCAAGGCACAATTACACTTCACTAAATGTCACTTTACAAAGGAATAGATACATGAACAGTACATCAATGGTTATTTCCATAGTTTATAGAAAAATTCAGCATTTATTTCTTAAAATAAATCGGCATAACTTGAACAAAATATTGAAGAAACTTAGTATATTAAACGGGATCAAAAATACAAAAGCAACTCCATGGTTTAACTAAGATGTTAGAAACTGCTAACACAAAAAAAACTTCTACTCCTGCCTGCATCCGAAAAGATTATATACCGGCATTGGTATAAGAAGTCGCGTTCGCCTAAAAACAGCGAAAACGCGGTGATCTACGACTTGCTTAGACCATAATGGAACACTATAATACAAAACTTGCAATCAAATTTAACTAAGGCTGAACAAGAACTTCACTACTTAAATTTCTTCGGTAACCGCTTTTGGCGGCTACCGCCGAGGCTAACTCAACTTGAACTCCTAAAGCCCCAACTTGACTCCTTAACGGCTCTAACCTGACTGCTTCACAGCTCGAGCCTGACTGAGGAAAAAAAGACACTTGGACTTGTTAATAAAACTCTGAACCACTTTATCTTTATAAGATAAACATTTCCCAGTTTCACAGTCGCCAAAAACATATTAGTGAAAGATTTACGAGTCCGCTTCTTTTGGCGGTACAAAACATGTCGAGATCCCTCACATAAAAGAGATATGAATATCCATGAGAACACAAGATCAATCTAATATTGTGAGAAGCGAATTACGTAATACAATGAAACACAAACATGATTTTAACGGACTGAGTATACAGGGTGAAGCGATAATATTAGTGATTCGAAAATATTAGTGACTTTCGTACCGTTACAAGTTTTAATTTATTGTTGTCTCTCTTGGAGTTAACAAAATTCTACACAGTTAAGAGACATTCTCAGAATTCTCTCAGAAACCTCTGCCCAAAAGGACTTTGTTTGGCCTTACATAACAGATTATCATCAATGGCGTTACAACTCTTCGAGAGTCTTTGCCGCGTTTTGAGATTATGAAAAGATCAAGCAGAGAAAGCTAGAGTATTTCGGACATGTAATGAGAGGTCCCAAATATAGGTTGCTACAAAATATCATGCAAGGAAAAATAGCAGGCAAACTCAGTCCAGGACGAAGAAGAACCTCATGGTTGAAGAACTTGCGAGATTGGTATGGTGTTGATACAAGCATGCTATTTAGGGTGGCAGTGAACAAAATTAAGATAACTATGATGGTAACCAACGTTCTGAAAGGACATGGTACATTAAGAAGAAGAATGCTGCTTTGTTTTCTAGATGGCTTTCGATTTAGTAAAATGAGATTCCCCCTGGAGTATAATGGAGAATATGGAAGTACCTAATTACCTAGTTAACCTAATAAGAAATATGTATGATAACAACTCAACCAAAGTAAGTACACTGAATATATTCAAATATCAAATGCGTTCAAAACAAAGAAAGGAACTCGACAGGGCTGCATACTATCACCATTAGTATAAAACATAATTCTGAATATGGGTGTCCAAGACTAATTTATCCAGGCTCTCTTAAATGAATAGAGATTTTCGAATTGGACAAAAACTGGTCTATTCTATTTGTAATACACGTTAATATAGCGGACAAAAAATCATCCCCTAAATATTCATCCCTTAGTTACAACACCTAACTTTTATTTTTTTAATAGCGCCCTGTATATTTTTTTATAGTTTTGGACGCGGTCTTCTATCGTCTAATTAACAGATTGTTTAAAAATAAAATCGGTTTGTAAATAATCAAGAAAATATCAATGATTTATTTTTTTTTTGTTTATCTATCCATGCTATATTTCTTAACAGAATAGAGATTTTTTCCATTTATTCCATTTGTAATACACTTTAATACAGCGAAGAAAAAATCATGCCTTAAATATTCATCCCTTAGTTACAGCCCCACACTTTAATTTTTTTAATAGAACCCTGTACATTTTTTATAGTTTTGGCTGTGGTCTTGTATCGTCTATTCAAAAGATTTTTGAAGTTATACTTCTTTACCGGCGATACAGGGTGAATTTTTATATGTTAAAACCTATCAGCCCGGCGCATGCGCATTATAACTTTGTTCTGATTGGATGTTCAAATGACATGTCAAAAATTATCCGATATGGCAGCTGTAGGACAGCTGTGGTTTGGAGGTAAAGGTAAAGGTAAACAAATGTATAATATATTAGTTTTATTGTTGTGAGGACAGAAACAAAAAGTTTATAATATTATAGTGACTTTTAAATAGTTTTTAAAAGCAACAGGTACGTAATAATTGTTAATGTATCATGGGTATAAACCTACCTATTTGATCTGCCAAAATACATAGTATGTAATACTTTTATTTATATAATTTGATTACCATCAAAATTTCTATCAATATTCACCTAATATATTGTTTTCTTACTCTATGTTTTGTTGTATTTTTTCAATTCTAAATCATTTCAATTCAAAATTAAAATAATTTGATCAATTTTCAAAATATCAAAATATCACAAGTTTAATCCGTTTAGTTAGTCGATCTTCGTAAATAATGACACATAGTGTCCGTGGCTAAGCGTTGAAGGCGAATGAATTCCAATACCAACCGCGCTTATCAGCGCTGGTTCGAGTCCCAATAGAAACTTTCTTTTTTGTTTTTTTTTAATACATTTTATGATTGTAAGTATATTTATTATATAATTGTATTTTCAGAAAATACGTATTTAGTTAAAAAATTTTCAACAATTAATGTTCAGACATCATTTGTGGCTTGTTTAATGTGTTTGTGTGTGTTTTATTCTTTTATTATTTTAATTTTTGGCACTGTTCTAATAAAAATGTTTGAGAAGTAGTAAGTATAAATTAGTTTAATATTTAAACAAAATATAAATAAAAAGTATATTAATTTCGTTTAAATCATATAATAGAAGTATAACTTCTTACGTGCGTACAAAGTACATACACACATTCTTTTTTTTTAATAAAATGGGGTCGTGAGGAATCAAGAAAATGTCAGTTTATTTTTCATTTTTGTTAAATTAATCAAGACAGCCCTAAAAATAGAATAGAAAAGAAATATGCTTTATTGTCACTGACAATTTTACAATTTTTTGGTCAAAGCTGTAACAAATCATCCCCTAAATATTCATGCCTTAGTTACAACCCCTAACTTTAAATTTTTTAATAGCACCCTGTACATTTTTTTCTAACTTTGGATGACAAGAAAATATAAATTTATTTTTTATTTTTGTTAAATTAATCAGAAAAGATGTGATTTTCTGACTCTACATGTAAGCCTTCCCCATAAAATTGTAAAATTTTTAGTGACAATAAAGCATATTTCTTTTCTAGTCTATTTTTTAAGGCTATCTTGATTAATTTAACAAAAATAAAAAATAAACTGATATTTTCTTGATTACTTACAAACCTGTTTTATTTTTTAAAATCTGTTGAAAGGACGATAGAAGACCGCATCCAAAACTATACAAAAATGTACAGGGTGCTATTAAAAAAATTAAAGTTAGGGGTTGTAACTAAGGGATGAGTATTGGGGGATGATTTTTTCTACGCCATATTAAAGTATATTACAAAAATGGAATAGATCAGTTTTTGTCCCATTCGAAAATCTCTATTCGTTTAAGAGATATAGCCTGGATAAATTAGTCTGGGACACATAACAAAAATAAATAAACTGATATTTTCTTGATTATTTACGAACCGATTTTATTTTGAAAAATCTGTTGAATGGACGATAGAAGACCACATCCATAACTTTAAAAAAATGTACAGGGTGCTATTAAAAAAATTAAAGTTAGGGGTTGTTACTAAGGGATGAATATTTAGGGGATGATTGTTTAAGAAAATTTGAAAATCTCTATTTGTTTAAGAAATATAGCCTGGATAAATTAGTCTGGGACACCCTGTATAAAGAGGAAAGTACTGGACGAATGGGATGGAGAAATTACTATAGACACTAAAAGAGTTGATGAACAGTAATAATCTGCGTGCTAAATACAACGAAAAGATCGCCAAATATAGAGATCTCGAAATACAATAAGGAGACAATGGAGAATGGAAAGTACTCAGACGATACTTATTACTGTTTTTCTACTGGAGTCATTCCGAAGAACCTCCTAGAAAACGTAAAAAAGCTGGGTCTCAATGAACATCTCTATTATAAGACCATGCATAAAGCTGTGCTACTCTCGGCATCCAGTTGCGTACGGAATTTTTGGGAAATACTCCGGCGCATCAAGTCACCTAGGGCTCGATAACACGGAAAGAGTTCCAACAGAGCTCAGCATTTTTGAGACCGTAAATATCTGGGATGACTGAATTTCCCCTTAAAGGGAGTGAGGACCGTATGGCTAAATCTGGGATAATAATATAATAATTTGATAACAAGTTAACAACACATCGTATATCTTAAGTACCTACGTGCTGTTTTTGACAGTAGCAGATTTTGGCAGCACTTGAAGTAGTTTGAGAGAGCCCTATATTCAGCATTGGACGTGATAACGAATATCACAATTGATTCATTAAATCATTATTCCGACCGAATATTAAAAGAAAAATAATACGAACTGTAGCTACTAAACTGCACTATTTTTAAAATATTCCCACTTTTTTTCGATTATTCGACTTTGAATACCTAACTGTGAACCTGTCGCACTCCCTATTATAGTTAGTCATCTATAGGATGCATTTTGGGACACCCAGTATAATTAATAGCTCCAGTGAGTGTTATAAACTAAAACTCCAGCAGCAGCATATTTCTTAAAAAAAAGTAGGTTGCTTGTATAATCGGTACTACGGCCGCCATTTTTCATCCCAAAGATAATATTTCCTTATCAATGTACCTGTTATCTTACTCTAATCTTATTGACTCATTCAAGAGCAAGAGTTCATCCGTAAATGTGGAAAATTATGTTTAGTTCACTTTGTGTAGTTATGTATTTTTAAATAGCAATGAGAATGAGACGGTGGTGGTGCCTCTTTGGAATTATTCCAGTAGTGGAGATAGTTTTAGGGATGGTGAGGGTGTCAGAACGATGCCCAGATATATGTATTTGTGCCAACCATGTCACCGATTGTCAGAGAGGAGATTTGACAGATTTACCCAACGGTATAGAACCAGATGTAAGTACATCACTTGAATATTTGCTAAAAACAATATTTGAATGAAAGATATGTTTACTTGAGCCAATATTTGGTAGGATAATCACTTCGAACACTGATAAAATAGATAAAATCATTGATTGTTTTTTCTGTTTCCTAAGTTAAGCTATTTAGTTCATATATTTGTTATCAAAATAGAAAACTACGGTTTTATATGGGTACTAAGAACACTAGTCAGGTCTCTGAACTGAAATAAACGAAAATTACTATGAAATTATTATCTTTTTTAAGGTTAAGTATACGCTACGTGTAGTGTATAGGTGTATATTTAATATTTACCTATAAATAACACCCCCATTTAAATGGTGAATAATTACAAATACCTGGGAACTATAATAAACAAGGAAAGTGATCAAAATATCGATCAAAAACGTATTGAAATTGCTAGGTCCATTTTCATAAAAATGAAGAAACTCTTTAGTAATCTTAATACATATTAGTCTCTTTTTAGTAATAAGAATGTTAAGAACATATATGTTTTTAGTATCTTGTACTTTCTTCATGTGCCGTACTCGATTATCGAACGTTGGCTATCAAATTGGCTATAGCAATTTTGTTAACGGCAGCTCGGAAAAGGGATGCAGAGGATCTGTTATACCATTCTCTCAGGTTTTTAAGCCATCACGTTCTTCTTCGACCTGGCCCTCTTCTTCCGTCTACCTTCCCTTGTATTATTAAATGAAGTATATTATATCTCTCTGGGTGTCGCATAACATGGCCAAAATATTCAAGTTTTCGATTTTTAGCTGTTCTGACGACTTCCGTGACTTTTCCCATCCGGTGCAAAACAACTTCGTTGCGAACCCTATCCACCCAACTTATTCGTAGGATTCTTCAGTATACCCAAATTTCAAAGGCTTCCAATTTCTTGAGAAGAGTATCTGTTAAAGTCCAACCTTCGACACCGTACAAAAGAGTAGAGAACACATAACATCTCACTAATCTAATTTTAAGATTCAAAGTAATGTTGTTTCCACATAGAAGTTTCTTTATCTTAAAGAATGCAGCTCGGGCCTTCTCTATACGTATTCTAATTTCTTTGCTCATGTCCCAGTTCTCATTTAGATTACAACCAAGGTAGGTGATACTGTTAGTTCTCTCTAATTGTTCACCATAAGCTGTTACTACTTCCGGTTGTATTGGCGTCTTACTGACAACCATCACCTTGGTCTTTGCGGTGTTTAGCTTGAATCCATATTCATCACACGTTGTGGTAATCCTATTAATCAGATGTTGAAGTTCTTTATAATTGCTCGCAGTTAACACCGTGTCATCCGCATATCTCAAATTATTAATATTGGCGCCATTGATTTTGATACCACATTGAGCATTATCCACTGCTTTATTGAAAACAAACTCAGAATAGATGTTAAATATTAGTGGGGACGAAATGCAGCTCTGCCTTACTCCTCTTCGTATTTGAAGTTCTTCAGACGTCTCCCGGTCAATCCTGATGTTTTCACGTTGATGCCAGTAAAGATTTTTGATAATGCATAGGTCTTTATCATCAATACCCACTTTTTGAAGAATAGCAATCATTTCAGTATGTTTTACCCTTCTCAAAGTCAATGAAACACATATAAACCAGATGTCCGACATCTCTGAATCTCTGTACCATAACATGAATACTAAACAGTGCTTCTTTTGCCCCAAGGTTATTGTGGAATCCAAACTGTGTATCACCAAGCTGTTCTTCTATTTTTTGATACATCCTAGAGTGCAAAATTCGTAGAAATATCTTTAAAACATGACTCATCAAGATAATGGTTCGGTAGTCACTACATCTTTTCGCGTTTGCTTTTTTAGGTATCGTCACAAAAGTCGACAGCAGCCAATCCGTTGGTATATAGCCAGTTTGATAAACTTTATTAAAAAGATGAAGGAGAGATCTTACCTGAACTTTCGAAGAGCTTTATTATTTCACTCGGTATTTCGTCTGGTCCCGTCGCTTTTCTGGTCTTTGCTAATCTTATTGCTTGTTCAATTTCTTCCATAGTTATGTCAGGTCCTGTAACTACTTCGTTAATTTCAAGGTCGGGCCTTTGATCATTAAACAGTTCCTCAATCTAGTCTTTCCATCTGTCTATTTTATCCAAATCAGTGATAATCAGTTTTCCGTCTCTATCAACGATGTTATTTGCATGTTTTTTGTTCTGACCGGTGAGTTCTTTTATTTTTTTATACATATTAAATGAATCATGAATCATGTTTTCTCTGCAACTCTCCAATTTCTAAACATTTGTTTTCAAAGTAGGTTTCTTTTGCCGCTCGTATTTTAGTCCTTATCTCTTTATTAATGCGTTTATACATTTCGATGTTTTGGTTCTTAAATTTGCGTCTTTTTTCCATCAAATTCAAAATCTCATCATTCATCCACTGTTGCTTCTTTTGATTTTTCTCTTTGAAGTTTGAAGTTGAGTTGCTTATAATCGTTTTGATTTGGTTCCAATGATCCTCGATGGATTCCTGTTGTTCGCTATTCTCAAAATTACTCTCTAAATTGTTTGCAATCCCCTGACTGTTGTTTTATAATAAAATCGGTATCCAGTTTGTTAGAGGATCGTTGTTGTTTTATCCGTTTAAGTTTTAATTTTATTTCGGCTAACAATAGATTGTGATCAGATTGCACATTGGCGCCAGGATAGGTTTTTACAGACTTTACTGCATTTATATAGTATCTTGTAGGGCCATGGTCATCCTGACAGATACTGCTGAAGCCCGGCAACGTCTAATGAACTGAGTAACGAGAGCCTGTAGAGAATTTGGAATGAAATTGAATACAGAGAAGACAAAAACAATGGTCATCAGCAAGCACCGAAACAGAATGGTGAATGTCAATGTCGACGGAACAGATCTGGAAAGAGTAACAAGAATAACGTACCTTGGAAGTAACCTTGATGAAACTTGGACCACTCACTAGGGATCAGAACACGTCTGGAAAAGACGCGTACAGTGCCTTATAAAATTCAAAATGTTCTATGCAGCTAGATATCTCATTGAGAACTAGAATACTTATGTGCTATGTTGTCTCCACCTTGCTCTATGGTGTTGAAGCCTGGACAATGGCAGAAGCAACACAAAAAGAATTCAAGCATTCGAACTCTGGTGCTACCGTAAAATGCTCAGAATATCCTACATGAGCCATACGACAAATGCGGAAGTCTGGCGGAAGATGAACAAGGAAAGTGAGCTTATGCTTATAATAAAAGAACGGAAAACACAGTATTTTGGTCACATCGTAAGAAATCCAAAGTATGTGCTGCTCTAACTTATAATCGAAGGCAAAATCAATAGCAAAAGGGTACCAGGAAGAAGACGCAACTCTTGGCTTAAAAACCTGCGACAATGGAGAATATGACCTCCATAGAAGTATTCAGGGCGGCTGCAAATAAGATTAAATGGGCAAATGTAATGGCCAACTTCCTTAAGGATAAGCACCGTAAGAAGAAGAAGTAAACAAAATTCGAGTAGGCTTGATGATATCCCATCTCCGATAGGAGAAAAACAGAAAGAAGAAGATGATAATGAAGATTAAGGTGTATTGATAATTTTTTTGCCTACCATAAAAGTAAACAAAATTTAAGTCAAAGTAGCTATTGTATTATTCAACGTAATTTGCTCTTAATTCAAGGATTAAACTTTTCATGTTTTGTCTCCAGATTTTTTCTCCTAGAGTGATCAATAACATTAAATAGTAATACCCTGATCCAAAAAAATCGACTATGATTGTGTACTCAATGCCAACTCCAAAAAACTGTGAGAACTTTTGCAGTAGATTATTCTACATTTTTTTTAAATCATACTTTATTTAATTAACATTCAGAATATTATACAGTCTATAAGTTACAGTGTTGACTTGGGACCTGGGCTCCTCATTGGCGTGAAGGGATTCCTTCCAGTGAAGGATTGCTAGGTTGTCTTCATGACAGCTGGCCATTGTCTCTTTAACCTTCGGGCAATTGGTGGGTGTACTAGCTGCTGTGAGGCTGCGTTTCCATTTTCTCGTAGTGTTGTACTTATGTTTAATGACATCTGTGATGAATGGAACCTTCAGATCTTCATGTAATGTTAAACTCAACACGAACCAAGGTGTACTTGTGATCATGCGTAATATTTTTGACTGGCTGCTTTGGATGATAGCAATATTAGATTTGCTGGCACATCCCCAGACTTCGATATCATAATATATCCATATCGATTTGGTTATGGTGTTGTATATCAGTAGTTTATTTTTCAAGCTTAGTTTTGATTTTCTACCTATTTACTCCAGGGAAATAAGCTAGAAATAGACCATGTTCGGGACACTTAAAGATCCAGGTAGCTGACTACTGTTTTAGTTATTGTAGATCTATAGGAAGGAAACCTGCCTGTTTCCTGCCTAGAGTTCGCATCCGTTTTTTAATTATTAATAATTTAGTGCAAAAATCGCGATTTTTTCAATTTTTTGCACCCCATTCAAAAGCTAAACAGTTGACATAAAACTACAAAATTTAATTTTTTAGAACATTAAAAAACCTTCAAAATGCCGATTTTGAAAGTTAAAAAGTTAATTTGTTGCTACGCAAACTGCAAAATAAATGAAAATCGTTTTTGTTAATACCTTTCAGTAAAACTGCATTAGAACTTTAGTGTTTTACCAAAAGTTGGGTATTAGGGTACTTAACAAACCCTCAAAATTTGAAACTGTTCTATTAATTAGTTTAAGAGTTATTCTATTTGTTTATCCCAGAGACGTTTATTTTGCAATAACATAAGACAGAAAATAATGAAGATAGGGCAATTTTTCGTATGTAAAATGAAAGTAGAAAACTGATGCTATCAAAATGTACCAAAAAAAGATAAAAAAATATCAAATATAGACAAAAATCCTAATGCCAAATTTTTGAAATTTTGTGGTTTATAAACATTTAGAATAACTTTAAAAAAATATTGTCAATAGAAAAAATCATTTTACATATTAGAAAAGCTGGTATTTTACACGAATTTTTAAAAATTTAGTTCAATTGGTGACTAATCGTGGTAAGTGAAAGGGGAGCTGGGAACCGACAAATGCACGAGTTCAAAAACTAAACAAGAATGTGTGTGTACTTTGTACGCACGTAAGAAGTTATACTTCTACTACATATTATGTGATTTTTAAGACAATACCAAAAATTTAAAAAAATAAAAGAATAAAACGCACACAAACACATTGAAAAATGCCACAAAGAAAAAATGATTTCTGAACGATAATAATTGTTGGCAAAAATTTTAAATACGCATTTTCTAAAAAAAAATTATATAACAAATATACTTACAATCATAACATGCATAAAAAAATAAAAAAATAAAACTTGCATCGGGAATTGAACCCGTGAATTTCGGCCGCTTTGACTCGTAATCGAAGCGTAGACTCACTCGTCCAATCCCACATTATTTATCATGTGGAAAAATACGGTAACTGAACGTTTTACTGTTTGACAGTTGGTTTTGAAAATTAAATTATGTAGTTCAAATTTTGTGGAAGAAAATATAAAAATATAACAAAACAGTAAGAAAACAATATATTAGATGAAGATTGGTAGAACTTTTGTTGGTAATCAAATTAAGTATGTAAATCAAAGCATTACATACCTACTAGATAAATAAATCTACGCCAAAAAATCATAATTTAAAAATAAAAATCGAACCTAATTTGGGATTTCTCTCTAAAATCCGCATTCTTGAGAAAATAAATGTATGTATTTCAACCTAATCCAAATGTATAATTACAATATGATTATAATAAAAACTACTTATCAAATTAGAATGAGTTTTCCTTGTCCAAAATAGTCCAAAAGTCCAAAAATATAGGTATATGAAAACTATTTAAAAAGGCAGTATAACTATTAACTAACTTTTGTTTGTTGTTTCTTTTCACACAAATTTTAAAATGCAACAACCATAAATAATCTAACTACAGCTGTGCCACAGCCGTCATATTGAATAATTTTTGACATGTCATTTGAACATCCAATCAGAACAAAGTTATAATGCGCATGCGCCCGGTCGCTAGGTTTTCCCATATAAAAATTTACCCTCTATCGCCGGTAAAGAAGTATAACTTCAAAAAGGCAACTTAAAACTACATATTATCATTTTCTATATCTCGAGATCTACTGAATATATTTCTGATCGTTCTTTTCTAATTTATATGTAATTTTTCTGTACATTACAAATATGCAATTTGTTTAGACATGTAATAATTAATAAACATTCTAATTTGTTTAAACCATTTTAAAAAAAAATAATTTTTTCCCAAAAATCCACGATTTTAATCATGCTATCATTATTAATTATAGAAAAAGTTAAGGTATACTATAAAAAAATATATCTTCAATAAATAATTATCTAATAAAAATTTGTATTTATTAAAGTGTACTTTAACTTTATCTATGATCTTTTTTTTTTTTTTTATTTTACAAAATAGTCGCATCAACCTCGGAGGTTATTAGCGACATATACATATACATAAGGTAATTTATTTACAAATGTTAGATTTTGTTAAATACATTGATATCTTTAAGGAATTTTACCAAGTGTTCAATTTTACAATTTTCTCCTAAGATTTCACTTGTTGATCCGATGATGTGGTTGTTCTGTCTCTGCAACTGGTATTTTGGACACTCTGCAAGTACATGCTTAACACTTAGTGGGATATTACAGTTTTCACATAAAGTGGGATTAGTGTGACCAATTATGTGTCCGTGGGTAAGTCGGGTATGTCCTAGACGAAGGCGAGTAACAATGGCATGGTGAGTTCTGTTGTGAATTTGAGATTTCCGCGGTTTTACAAACGTTTTCACTTCGCGAAGTTTTGAAGTTGAACTGTCCCACTGGTTTTGCCACAGATTTTCGACTTTCACTTTAATAAATGATTTTAAATCATTAAGAACTACATCTCTCACTTCACTCGCGGTTTCACTGTCCCTGGCTTGTTGGGCTGTCCGATCCGCCGCTTCATTTCCTTGGAGGCCAATGTGTGAAGGAACCCATAGGAATTGTACAATATGGTTGTTGTTTTGAATGGTAGCTAGTTCTTTTTTAATTAGTAGAGCAATTGGATGCTTCGTGTATAGTTGGTTAATGGTATGGATGGAACTGAGGGAATCGGTAATTATAAGAGCATTGGATATATTACTGGAGTTAATATGAACGAGAGATTGATAGATGGCGTATAGCTCGCCAGTATGTATACAGCTTAAGGATGGTAGTTTATACTCAAGTGTACTATTTGGAGTAATGACAGCTGCCCCAACTCCAGTAGATGTTTTAGAAGCGTCTGTATATATATGATAGGACTTAGAAAATTTTGTTAGTTTGTTGATGAAAGTATTTTTTATTAAGGAGTGTGGAGTATCGTTCTTTCTAAAGATATTTAAGGATGTATCGGATTGAGGAATGCTTAATGTCCAAGGAGGAGGAATTTCTATGAAGTTGGAATAGGTATTTGGTATCGGAATTTGTAAAGTCCTAAGGGTTTGTCTAACTCTTTCGTAGAATGGCGGTTTCATGTTCCTATTTTCAGTATATAGGTTTTTAAAACGATCAGTGAATATGTTATTTCTAGATGGATTGTTTGGATTAGAATTAGCAGCAAATGCGTATGTGAGAGTTAAGTGCATCCTTCTATGTTCAAGTGATGGCTCTCCAGTTTCTGCTCGTAAACTTTCTATTGGGCTGGTCCGAAATGCTCCTGTAGCTATTCTTAATGCCGTATTTTGGATTACGTCAAGGTGGTGTAATAAGTATTCTTTCGCAGATGCATATACTATGGAACCGTAATCTATTTTAGATCTAATTAGGGTTTTATAAATATGGATTAGGCAGTTATAGTCAGCTCCATAGTTTTTATTAGAGAGAGTTTTCATAAGATTAATTCCATTTTGGCATGTTTTTTTTATTTGTAGAATGTGTTTTTTCCATGTGAGTTTCGTATCAAAAATCATCCCTAAAAACCTAATGTCATCGGCATAATTCAGGATTTGGTTACATAATTTTAGTTGCGGTTTATTCGGATCACGTTTCTTTGAAAATAACAAACACTTCGATTTGCTGAGTGAAAACTGAAATCCTGTTTTCTTCGACCAGTTTTCGAGTTCATGAAGTGAGGTTTGTAAGTGACGCTGTACTGATGAGATGTTTTTTCCTGAAGATACTAATACCAGATCATCCGCATATAATCTGCCATGAACTAAGCTGGAGTTTGATGCTATAATATTATTAATGGCAATTAAAAATAACGTTGCGCTTATTACAGACCCCTGAGGGGTGCCATTTGCTTGAAGTCTTATTGAAGATGTGCAGTTATTGACTCTTACTTGAAAATTGCGTTGTTTAAGGAAATTTGAAATGAAATTAATGATATTACCTCTAATATTCCAAGTGTGTAATGATCTGATAATATCGTAACGCCATGCTGTGTCAAATGCTTTTGTAATGTCTATGAATACTGCAATAGTTTCCTGTTTGTTTGCGAAAGATTCAAGAATTTCAGATTCTAAATCAATGAGGTTATCAGTAGTAGTTCGATTTTGTCGAAATCCACTTTGCTCGTTAACCAGGAGGTGATTTTCTTCTAATATCCATAGCAATCTTTTATTAACTATTTTTTCCATGACTTTGCACATTACATTGGTGAGAGAGATGGGTCTATATGAGGAAATTTTAGTTCGTGCATTGTTAGGTTTGAGAATAGGTATAATTATTGAATCACTCCAGGAGGTTGGAAAGACATTATTTAACCATATTCGATTGAAAATGTTTAGAAGAATACACTTTGCATTGTCTGGCAGTTTTTCCAAGAATACTAAAGGTATATTATCGGGTCCAGGAGCAGAGTTTTTTGTAGTACTAAGGGCAAAGTTAAGTTCATCTAAGGTTAAAGGGATATTGAAGGAACTGTTATCTCTATCTTCACAATCGAGCTGTTGTTTTTCTGTGATGATTTTGTGTTGTATAAACTCTTCGGAATAGTTGCTATTGCTGGAGTTTTTTTCGAAGTATGTAGCAAAAGCATTAGCTATTTCATTAGGTTTTGTTATTATATTAGTATTATGAGTAATAAAAGGCACTTGGTAAAATTTGTTTTTTCCTGATATTTTACGAATATTGGCCCAGACTGTAGATAAAGGTGTTGTACTGTTTATATTTGAGACAAATTTCCTCCAGTTGGTTTTTCGAGCATTTTTTGTTATATATCGAGCATGTGCTCTCTGTTTTTTGTATTCAGTTATGTTAGTTGTGTTACTATGTTTTTTCATTCTATTAAAAGATGCTTTATATTGCTTGATTGCATTTTGACATTCCGTATTCCACCATGGTAGAGGTCTGTGTTTCCTTAATATTTTAGTTTTTCCTATATGTGTTTCTGCCGCGTATGTAATAATATTCGTAAAAATGTTGAGAGTTTCATTTATATCAGTGTTTTCAAAACTAGATTCTTGTGATTCTATGCCTGTTTCTATGGCATCAGCGTACTTGTACCAATTAGCGTTTTTCAGGTTCCACTTTCGGACTGGTTGGTATTCAGAGATATTGTCATCAGAAAATACAGACATTTTTATTGGGTAATGGTCGCTCCCATATAAAAAGGGTAGGGGATCCCAATTAAGAGCAGTTGAAAGAGTTGGGTCACAAATCGATAGATCGATTGCCGATGTTGTACCAGTATGTACATTAAATCTGGTTGGTCTTCCATCATTGAGAATGTTTAAATTTTCTTCAGTTAACAAGTCTTCGATTAGTCTGCCTTTGATATTAAAATTTGTTGAGCCCCACATTGGGTTGTGACTATTGAAATCTCCTACTATTAATCTGGGCATAGGTATTTGTGAAATGAGTGCTTTTAAGTCGGTTAAGGTGATAAGTGTGTTTGGGGGAGTATAGATGCAACATATATTAATGCATTGGGAAGCTTTAACTGAGACGGCTACAGCTTCGATGTCTGTTTTTAGTGGAATCGTTTGTGCTTCAAGAGTATTTTTAACATAAATGGCCACTCCACCACTTGCTTTTTCCTGGTTGTTTCTATTTTTATAAAATGTTGAAAAATTTTTAAATGTGTGGCAATATTGGTCTTTGAAATTCGTTTCTTGGAGACAAATGATAGCGGGAGTAATATCATTAATTAAAAGTTTTAGCATTTCATAATGGGTATAAAACCCATTTATATTCCATTGTAATAAATTGAATGTTATAGTTATAATTATTGAGTGTTCAGCTCCTGGGATAATTCAGTCGATGTATCCGTGTCAGGTTCTTCATCCTCGTAGTTGTCTTTTGTGAGCTGTCTCGTAATTTTTTTGTTAAGCTTTGTACATTTCAATTTTAATGAGCGTTCGGATGTATATGAATGAATTTTGGTTATGAGTTTTTTAAATTCTAGAATGTCTACTGTATATTTATTTATAACGCTGATAACATCTTTTGTTCCATGAGCGTTTTCAAATAAATCAACTGTTTCCTCAAAAGTTAATATTTGCTTTTCGGAATTGAATAATTCTTTAATTGGTTGCATTAGCGTTTCTAATGGTATTGTTGATATTTTTGTTTTTATTCTTTTTTGTCTCTGAGTTGGCTTTGAAAATACATCGTCACTAGCTGATGTCTCAATCGGGGGTGATATTGCTTCAGATACAGTTCGTTTGGAGGATGATTTAGATGTATTTTCTTCGTTGGATACACTAAATTCTTTTGGTGCTGGATTCTCTTTATTTTCATTCCGAGCAAGAATTATTGCTTAGACTGGAAGATGAAGGCTGGTTAGTTATGACTATGTGAGATGAGGGGGCTGATGAGGTGGATATATTTGGTTTGGATATCACTGGCATTGTATTATCTGTAGTTGATGTATCAAGAGGTGTTAGGTTGGTTGTAGATAATATTTTTGTTAGTGGCGTTGAATTATTTGATATGTTTGTAGAAGTGCATGTTGTTGAAGGTGTAATAGCAGTCGTTTCTGTTGAAGTTACTGTACTAGGTTCGTTTCTGTTTGAAAGTGTAGCAGTTGGGACAGCTGTTTCTGAGTGATTTACATTTACTGAGCAACTACTGGAAATGTGGCCATGTTGTTTGCAAATGAAACATAAGTTGTCTAATGTCAAAAAAATTCGATTTGTAGTATCTTCATGAGTTATTAAAATGGTATCGGGAATTGGACCTGTGGGTGGAGATACATAAATATGTCGACGGAAACTGAGTACATGTTTGTATTCAGGATTGTTGGTTCCTATTCGCAAAAATGACATTGATGAAGTTGGTTTTAGCCGTAAGAGCAGTAGTTCGTTTTCTATTACCTTATGCGGGATAGTGGGAGAAACATTGGATATTAGGAGTCTTTCACTTGGAGTAATTAGTCTACGGACTTGAATTTGTGTATTGTTTACAGTGATGAAACCTCTACTGTTTGAAAAAAATTCATCTAGGACCTGTTTGGTTGAGAAATAGATACAGATACGATTGTTGGTGATTCTTGATGAAAAAATAATGTGTTTTGGACTAACTAAAGCTCCTACCGCTAACAAGTATTCTTCTAATTTAACATCATTGAGAGAATTAAAAACTACTGCTTGTAGCTTGGATGGATAGATTGTTTCTTTTTGTCTACTAGCTGCAGCAGAGTAAGATAAAGGTTTTTGTGATGTGGATTGCGATAATGATTCATCGCTATTATTAGCGACGTCGAATTCCATTTCTCAACACCATTTGATTTTCCTAAGTACGGACCTGTTCCGCTTCGGGTTTTGGTAATTGTCTTTAAAGACAAAAAATTGGTGTCGATCAATGACTGGTGTTGTTTATTGATGGTTTTATAAAATTCTTTGGTTATGAAATACTTATTAATAGAAAAATATGTACTCACAGAAAATGTTTTTCTATACGCACTTAACTAACACTATTATACTTGATGTTAACGTAGTGTAAGAATACTATGATTGGTTTTTGTAAGTTAAATTTACTATTTGTCAGGATCGATCAAAAAGCATGTGTGCTTATTCGATATCAGTGCCGGACTTTTTCTATGATCTTAATAATACTATGACTAAAAAAATAGATTTTTGTAAAAAATTTTTTTTTTCAAGAATTGTTTAAACAAATTAGACAGTTTATTAATTAATAAATGTATAAAGAAATTGCATACTTGTAATATACGTAGAAATTACATACAACTTAAATAAAGAAAGATAAAAATCCATTGAGTTGATCCGGAGATACAGAAAATTATATTAGTTTGAAATTGCTTTTTCGGTATTTTATGTAACTCGGTGGATTTGCAGATTCCCCATATTAATCGTTTGAACTACATTTTTGAAAAATCGTAGAGGGTGCTGTGAAGCTACAATGTTTGTGCAAATTTTTTTAAAAAAAATACAAATCCCCTTCTTTAAAATGGTATTAATGAGATTCCTTAATTATGATAAACAAATTAGCTGTGAATTAAAAAAAACACGTGGCTAACTTTGTCCCAAATGAACCCAGGCTAAATTTTTTTATTTGAAAATTCGTGTTAAAATACTAGCTTTTCGAATATATAAAAAGATTGTTTATACGGGCAACATTTTCAAAGTTATTCTAAATGTTTATAAACTACAAAATTTCAAAAATTTGGCATTAGGATTTTTGACTATACTAATTATTTTTTTATCTTTTTTTAATACATTTTGATAATATCACTCTTCTACTTTCATTTGGCACACTCAAAATTTTCCTCTCTTCATTATTTTCTGTCTTATGTTATTGCAAAATAAAGGTCTCTGGGATAAACAAATAGAATAACTCTTAAACTAATTAATGGATCGGTCTCAAATTTCAAATCTCAAATTTAAAATTTTGTTAAGTACCCCATTACCCAACTTTGGGTGAAACACTAAAGTTCTAAGGTAGTTTTAGTAAAAGTTACTAACAAATAACGATTTTCACTTATTTTGTGTTAATTTTCGCAAATTAACTTTTTAACTTTCAAAAATTGGCATTTTGAAGGTTTTTCAATGTTCTAAAAAATTGAGTAATTTTATGTCAACTATTTAGCTTTTGAATGGGGTGCAAAAAATCGAAAAAATCGCGATTTTTGCACTAAATTGTTAATAATTAAACGGACGCGAACTCTAGGCAGGAAACAGGTAGGTTTTCTTCCTATAGGTCTACAATTACTAAAAAATTAGTCAGCTACCTGGATCTTTGAGTGTCCCGAGAAAATCTTTAATGGACTCTGGACTAATTAAGCAGAATTCTTTGTTATGTACACTTTCCAAGTAAGTTTAGAGTATAGATGTATGCCTAGGTATTTGGAATAGTCGTTTTTAGCAATAATTTTGTTATTAAACAAATAATTGTGTGAATCTTCTTTGTGCATAAAGATATCCAAGATAAGATATTTCATAAAAAATACCAATTTATGCATGTACTTTAAAAATTACATCCATAAACTTTTGGCAAATTTTTGATAAAAAATTTTGGATGGAAGGAGAAATGGAGGAAAACCGAAGAGAAGATGGAAGGACTGTGTGGCCAAGGAACTTAAGGGGCAAAGTTTTTGGTGAAGAAGAAACTATGGACAGAAATGAGTGGCGAAAAAGAAGGAACAGCGCCCCACTAAAAGACAAAAGCTGAGGAAGAAAAAAACAACATGAAGGAGAAATGGAATATACACAATCGACAACTTACATGTTAAATATGAATTATATAAAAGCACACCTCAAGGGCGGATCTAGGGAGAGGGTCATGGGGGCCATGGCCCGCTCCGAGAATTTAAAAAAAATATATAAATTTAAATATTTACAGTTCAAATGTTTTTAGTTTAAAACACATATATATGTACATAACAGAGGATAAATACGTCTTCTTGACTAGAATTGAAAAAAAATCAGTAACTGTGGCTTTAAGAATGACATAGGATGTTTTGTAAATCAAAATGTTGATAATTTTACAGAGTGCCGATTGTTAGAACGATCTCGGCCTCGGCAGCCATTAAAATCGTGTAAATTTCCACATTCTGTACACATACAGAATAATTAAAAAGAGATGAAGCGTTACTTGGGTCACCAGCGCTTAGAACAAAGTAGTTGGTTGGTACTTTCGCATATTCAAAAGATATTGTTTTGTAAGTATTGCGATTTATTTTTCTAATGAAAAATATGGTCACAATAAAGGGATGTCAGCCCAAAGCTTGTCACTAAACCTTTATCATCTTTCGCCAAACTCATGGGCAAAGACAGAGGCATACAAACTCATGAAAAAACATCATACCACAAGAAATTCGTTCAGGTTGGGCTTGATTTTCTACAAAGTTATCGCAACCCGCAAAAGTCAGTCATTAACCAGATAGACTCTCAGAGATCTAAAGAGATACAAGAAAATTGAGAAAGACTACGACCAAAAGTAGAGTCTGTAGGGGTTTGAGGTCGACAAAATATTAATCTAAGAGGCCATCGTGATAATGGCCTTCTGCTTCTGGACGAAGATGCTGGACCTAGCAATGAGGGAAATTATTAAGGTTTAAAGTCGCATCAGGAGATAAGACTCTTAAACAACACCTATCCACAGCATCTTCCTGAGCAACATACATTAGTAGCACCATTCAAAATAAATTGATAACATGTTGTGGAGAAATAATTGAACAAATTATGAATCAGGTTTAGAGTGCAAATTATTACTCTGTCATATTTGACGAAACGACCGACGACGTATCCCACATGGAACAGCTTTCTCTAAATTTGAGATACATACACAATAACAACATTCGTGAAGACTTTGTCAGGTTCACTGACGCTTATGAGAATATAAAAATAATTAGTGAAAATTAAGAAAGAGAGGAAAAAGAAGGCCTGCCAGGAGAAGCATTGGAAAAATAGTATTAAACTTATTGAAAGAACTGCACTTGGATCCGAAGAAATGTGTAGGAGGCCGTCCTGACTTTAATAATACTTTAATAACGTTAACTTTAAACTTTAATAAAGTTTTGAATGTCTTCATGGCCCTCAAAAGTGTGTGAAAAGTGCCTTAAAACTGGCCATTGTAACCCTAATTTTTAAAAATTACCCCCAGACCCCCCGGTACTCCTCCCAAAAAACCGTTCATGGCCCCTCCCGAAAATCGGTCCTGGATCCGCCCTTGGTAAACCTACTACAATCAAATTATTCGTCTTTTTTCTTTATGACACTAGAAGGCGGCTGATATTTTCATTAATTATCTAAGAACTCCCGTCATGTAGAAATAATTTACAACTTTCCACTTTAAACAAAGTATAAAATAATATGCAAATAATACTCGAACAGGAATATTTAAACCTCGTCCACCTGCCAATGTATTATGCGTATTTCGCTCTTTTGAACATAAAAAAAATAATTATCAAGGTTTTAAAACTAAATGCTACAAGAATTCACAGGCCTACAGTGTTTTTGGTGCCAAAGTGTTTAGAGCTGATTTTAGGTATATTTGGGGTGCTGATTCCGAATATGGCTTTAGTTTTGCCAAATCAGCTCTAGTTTTCAAGATAACGTAGCCCATGCCAGCTCTTATGCATTAAAATACGAATATGCCGATATGGATATACTAAATTGAAATGAATATCACACAATTAGAAAATACATATATTTTAAGCCATTTAACTAGATACAATAAAGCTCTTTATACAATGAAACAGATATACAATTAGTTTTGAGAAAAAACTAACAAAATAGAAAAAAAACTTGACGTAACGAAAGCTTCGCTTGCGTGATTTCCTGGAGTGAACTTTTAAACAGTCTCTCTTTAAAAATCAGCCATCATATGGGTGTCCCATCTTCCTTGGTAGCGGTCCTCCATGGTTTTTATGTCTTGGTGAAATCTCATATTTTTTACCTCACTTGTGTCACTTGAGTTTTCAGGGAAACGGTCCAGGTGGCCGTGAAGATATTGGACTTTGATGCTCATATTACGTCCAAGTAATTGGAAGTTATTCAGCAAACGGTTTACCAGCTCGGCATAGTTTTACTTTTGATCTTTCCCAGAAAATTTTTCATAACGTCCACAAATGAAAGCCAAGCTTTTTTCTCTACCGCATTAATTGACCACACAAAAGCCAAATCCTCTGTAAGAAGTCAGATCTGTGGTATATCAAAGATTCCAGCTTTGAGTTTTTTCGTATTTATCTGGGGCAGCTTCCTTCCTATGTAGTCAAAACATTAGAAGCAAGTGCCTTAACGAATTGCTTCATTAGACCTAGCTTAATACGGAGGAGTTTTAAAAGTTTAAAAATACTTCTCAAGCTGTTTTATTTCCTTATAAAATAGTAATGTAACGACATCATTTCTTGCATAAATAAGGCAGAATACAGTGAGAACAACAAATATACTGAGGAAGAAGTTTAATTAACAATGTATATTCCTTTGAATAGCATATTCTTCATTATCTCTAATATTAAAACTACTAATTTCGGAATGTGCCATATCCATAAAACTAGAGCTCATACAAAAAAACGGAATCCATATTTCCATTTATCGCTACTAATATAGTAAAAATCAGCTTAAAGATTCACGGCACCAAAACAAATTTTTTTTTCTGTAGGCCTGTGTTATGTATTGGAATTATTGACTAACCTTTTACATACTCTTTAATATTATTAGTTTCAGAAGTATTTTCTTCTTCTTGTTTTGGCATTAGTGTTGCCCAAATGCAAGACCAAGACGAGACTTAGACAGTCTTGGTCTTGTCTTGTAGCAAGAGTCGTGCAAGTCTCGCAGTTGCCCATTAGCTTATTGCATATCTCAGAACAACGTAACAAAGAGGTATATTTTAAGCTTGAAAATCATAGCCATAGTAAAGACTAGCCAAATTAATATATATCGAAACAACTGACACCGGGTGGGGTTTAAACCCACGATCTAAGTGATCCCTGCCTATGTTCTAACTAACTAAAGTTAAAACAACCTCTTAAAACCCACAAAATTTGATTTGCATATCTCAACCGGTTTTAGAGCAATAAATAAATCGTCAGTTTGTAAGAAAAATTTTAACCCCCCCTATTTGGTAAACAAAGCATTTATAAAGTAAACATTTATGAAGCAAACTGTCATTACTTTTTCGTGCAGAATTACCCATTAAAATTTGCCATACTTATTTAAAAACATTCTGTATTGATGAAAAACATGGCTAGTTAAAAAAGTACCTAACTTTTGTATTATCCAATATAAGTGAATGAATAAAAAAACATTATGTTAAAAAGATATGAGGCTATAGTTGGGCTTTAATTTCAGTATTATATAAATGCTAGAATAATAAGTTATTTAAAAACTTTCTGTATTGATGAAAAACATGGCTAGTTAAAAAAGTACCTAACTGTTGTATTATCCAATATAAGAGAATGAATAAAAAAACATAATGTTAAGAAAATATGAGGCTATAGTTGGGCTTTATTTTCAGTATGCTATTGCATGCTAGAATAATAAGTTAGCATAATGCTTCAATATTCCACAGAGTGAGAAAAAACACATTTTGATTGGTACACCCAGTATACACTGACAATAATAATTGACCTGTCTAGCAACAATATCTATTATGTATTACTGCGATATTTATAAAGAATAAGACAAAATATTAAATTGGACAACAGGCTTAGAAAATTTGAGACATTAAAAATGACCCGTTTTTTAAGGTGGTGTGTTAATTTGGAGAAGTGCATATCGTTAACCCGCGAGTAGTCGCGCCGTTAGATAGAATCTCACATTTTATCCTTTTTCGCGATAACTTGATGAAAAATTTTGCAATTTTGAAAAAATTTCGTAATTGCCTTGCGGAAGGGTGTAGTAATGCCTAGGATTTTTTTTCTTCTTTTTTCTTCTTCTTCTTTTTGTGGAATTTATGGCTTTGGGGAGAGCCAATTAGCTTTAATAATTGTTAGAAATAATATTTCTAACATAACAAGTAAATAAAAATACTATAAAATAAAAATTTGTTGTAAATTCGTATTTAAATTCGTATTTTGAGATAGAATTTAAACACGCGACTATTCACGTTACAGAAGTGAGCGCGACTACTCCCGGGTTAAAATAATATTTCGGTATAATGTGGTATTATGTTTACACGATATCCGGCATTATCTCTATAGTTTTGTCTGGTTGTGATACTTACAAAAATAAAAGCTGCGCTGTTTCGGCAAATTTTGTTTAGCCGAGTGACCTCATAACACAGGACCCATCAGTATACATTATTATAGTAAGACTATTATGTATTGTTTCTGCTGACTGTGCAGCAGAACCAATACATAATAGTCTTACATTATTAATGTATACTGATAAGATTTCTGGTTAGGTTCCTAGAAAACTAATAATAAAAAAAATATTTATGTAAATTTATATAAGTGCTAAGGTGACATATTTTTAAAAAGTTTGGATACGATATTCGATATTACTGTCTGGATCCCGCGTATGAAAAAAAAGTTGATTAATAGCAAGCTGAAAATTTGTTAATAGCTTAAGGGTGTCTAGTCGGACAAACTTTGATATATGGGAACACTGGAACAGGGGAAGTTTTAATTGTGGAACAGGTTAAAAATTTGGAATGGTAAGACCACGAAAACGTCACATGTACCCGACAGAATTTCCAATTGATTTGTTAGCCTTTCATTAAACTCTCATGCAAAAATGAGACTGCTATTTATCACCTGCATAATTCCTGTCATTTGACTTATTCTACGTGTTCCACTCATTATAACTCCCATTTGGTGATAAATAGCAGCCTGATTCTTGCATGAGAGTTTAATGAAGGGGTAACAAATCAATTGGAAGTTCTGTCGGACAAAATGCATGTGACGTTTACGTGGTCTGACCGTTCCAAATTTTTAACTTGTTTCACAATTAAAACTTCCCCTGTTCCAGTGTTCCTATATATCAAAGTTTGTCCGACTAGACACCCTTAAGCTATTAACAAATTTTCAGCTTGCTATTAATCAACCTTTTTTTCATACCTAGTAGGCGTCGCAACGCAGGAATGTTGTGTCATCTGAATATGATTAGAAGACGACTATTCTCAAAACCAGGACAATTAATGTCGGAGTAAAGAAGTCGGCTGCTAAGAAAGAAAGTACCAAAAAATTTTATTTTTACATTATAATAATGACCTCTGAGTACATGTCAAATGTGCCGAGTGTTCTTTTAATAGATATTTTGATTCGCTATGTATGTTTATGGTATTGTTCGTAAAGTCCAATTTTCAAAATTGTTGTTAAAATTTTTTCTGTTTCTCATAGAGTATCTAAGAATATAGCTAACTTATACAGGGTGTAACAAAAATACAGGTCATACATTAAATCACATATTATGGGACCAAAAATAGTTCGAATGAACCTAACTTACCTTAGTACAAATATGCACATAAAAGAAGTTACAGCCCTTTGAAGTTACAAAATGAAAATCGATTTTTTCGAATATATCGAAAACTATTGGAGATTTTTTATTGAAAATGGACACGTGGCATTCTTATGGCAGGAACATCTTAAAGAAAAATTATAGTGAAATTTGGGTACCCCATAAAAATTTTATAAGGATTTTGTTCCCTTAAACCCCCCCCCCCCCCCCCCCGCCAAACTTTTGTGTACGTCTCAATTAAATTATTATTGTGGTACCATTAATTAAATTCAATATTATTAAAACTTTTTTGCCTCTTAGTATTTTTTCGATAAGGCAGTTTTTATCGAGTTGAGGCTTACTTTTCAATATGTTTACATAAAAATTTTATGGGGGTTTTGTTCTTTTAAACCCCCCAAATGTTTGTGTACGTTCCAATTAAAATATTACTGCGGTACCATTAGTTAAACACAGTGTTTTAAAACTTTTTTGCCTCTTTGTAGTTTTTCGAAAAGGCACCTTTTATCGAGATGTGACTTCTTTTTTAATATGTTTCAAAATATCCCTAAAAATGTAAATCATAAATAAATGTTCATATTATGTATTATCAAGTCTCCATAATCGTACTTAACCATATACAAATATGTGGTGGATTTGACAAATATTCGAAATATCTCGATAAAAACTGATTTTTCGAAAAAGTACTAGGAGGCAAAAAAGTTTTAAAAACATTGTGTTTAACTAATAGTACTACAATAATAATTTAATTGGAACGTACATAAAAGTTTGGGGGGGTTTAAAGGAACAAAACCCCCATAAAATTTTTATGGGGTGTCCAAATTTCACTATAATTTTTTCCTAAGATGCTACTGCTATAAGAATGCCAGATGTCCATTTTTAATAAAAAATCTGCAATAGTTTTCGATACATTCGAAAAAATCGATTTTCATTTTGTAACTTAAAAGGGCTGTAACTTTTTTTATGTGCACATTTGTACCAAGGTAGGTTAAGTTCAATCGAATTATTTTTGGTCCCAGAATATGTGATTAAATGTATGACCTGTATTTTTGTTACCCCCCGTATACTCCTTAAAACGACCCTCAGTTCTAACTGCAAGACGCAAGAGTCTCGCAGACTTAGTCTTGTTCTTGCTCAAGTCTTGCACGGTAAGTCTTGGTCTTGGTCTTGCTAAAATTAGGCGGTTTTGGTCTTGGTCTTGGTCTTGCTAAAATTAGGTGGTCTTGGTCTTGGTCTTGGTCTTGCGAAAACGCAAGAACAAGACCAAGACTGCAAGACCAAGACCGATGTTGGGCAACACTATTTGGCATCCTAATTTTGAATGGGTCTTTGCCTGCCTGGCTATGTTTGTCCATTCGGATCTCTCTTGTGGCCTTCTTCTCCATTGTTGTATATTCATGGTTTTCAAGTTGTCTTCCACGTAATCCAACCATATTGTTCTGGGCCTCCTTTGTTTCGTCTTCTTATCGGCTTCCATTGTAATATTTTGTTGATTGTTTTTTCATCGTCTTGTCTCTGCACATGTCCCATCATTGCATTAACCTCGTTGTTTCTTGCAGTACTTTTCTCTTGCAGTATTTTTCTCTCAAATGTCCTGAGTTGGGCTTCATCCCTTTTCGTCATTACCCAGGTTTCACAACCGTAAGCTACTACGGGTATAATCAATATTCTATAGATAGTCTCCATAGGCATGTTTGAAGTTAATAAACAATGTATATGCCAAGTTGTGTTCAGAGCTGATAAGATCTGATCAGTAATAGATCAGTCTTTTAGAAGCACGGTATTTTCCAATTAAGACTACTTTCTCTTTTTTCTATATTGAGGTCTTTACGTTAAGCTTTGATTTGGAATCGTCCTTCTGGCATTCTTCAGTCATGTTGATACCATCTGAATTTTTTGTCGATATCTTCCACTATACAGAGTGTCCCGGACTAATTTATCCAGGCTATATCTCTGAAAAAAATAGATATTTTCGAATAGGACAAAAACTGGTCTATTCCATTTGTAATACTCTTTAATATGGCGTAGAAAAAATCATCCCCTAAATATTCATCCCTTAGTTAGAACCCCCAACTTTAATATTTTAATAGCACCCTGTATATTTTTTTATACTTTTGGATATGGTCTTCTATTGTCTATTCAACAGATTTTTTAAAAATAAAATCGGTTTTTCAATAATCAAGAAAATATCAGTTTATTTTTTATTTTTGTTATGTGTCCCAGACTAATTTATCCAGGCTATGTCTCTTAAACGAATAGAAATTTTGGAATTGGACAAAAACTGATAGATTCCATTTGTAATACACTTTAATATGGCGTAGAAAAAATCATCACCTAAATATTCATCCCTTAGTTACAACCCCTAACTTTAATTTTTAATAACGATACCATAATTAACAAAAATAATAAATAAACTGATATTTTCTTGATTATTTACAAACAGATCTTATTTTAAAAAATCTGTTGAATAGACGATAGAAGACCACATCTAAACCTGTAAAAAAATATACAGAGTGCTATTCAAAAAATTAAAGTTAGGCGTTGTAACTAAGGGGTGAATATTTAGGGGATGATTTTTTCTACGCCATGTTAAAGTGTATTACCAATGGAAAATATCAGTTTTTGTCCCATTCGAAAATCTCTATTCGTTTAAGAGATATAGCCTGGATAAATTAGTCTGGGACATATAACAAAAATAAAAAATAAACTGATATTTTCTTGATTATTTACGAACCGATTTTATATTTAAAAAATCTGTTGAATAGACGATAGAAGACCTCATCCAAAACTATAAAAAATATACAGGGTTGTAACTAAGAGATGAATATTTAGGGGATGATTTTTTCTACGCCATATTAAAGTGTATTACAAATAAAATATATCAGTTTTTGTCCCATTCGAAAATCTCTATTTGTTTAAGAGATATAGCCTGGATAATTTAGTCTGGGACACTCTGTATAATAATTCTTTATTATTTATAATTATGTATGCTATTTGTGAACTTGGGATTATTTGTTAGCTAGGATGTCAGATAATGAGTACTTATATGAGAAAATTGTCATTTTCTGCCAGAAGGTAGAAGAAATAGTGGACGAGCGCGTAGAAGAGGGATTAATGATGTAGAAGAAGACTTTGCGGACCTAAGAAGCAGAATATGTAGGTAAATTGCAAGGAATTGAAGAGACAATTATTATGATAATGATAATGATATTTCCAGAATGATGTTTTCATTTTATTGACATAATTGGAAGGAAAATAATTTGCGGATTAAAAAATGCTCTTATAGAAAATCTTTAGATTTTTTAGTCGAAATGGCAAATAAATAATTTGTTATATTGCAGGTTGACTCCCAAAAGATACGGAAAACAGATCACGAGGAAATAGCTTGGGTATAATAATAAATAAATTGATTTTGGCCGTCACTTTTATTAAGTCGTCAGATATATGCTATGGCTGGGATGATTATTGTATCTTCGGAATTTTTTAATTTAGGTAGACCAAGTTAATGGGAGTGGTTAAGGCCTCCTATGATGCAGGTAATAAGTACATTGGCACCTTATACAGGACCCTGCAACTTCTAATATCTAACAATAACAACAACAAGTCTTTTGTAAAATAAACTGCGTAGATTTTTATCATATATTAGGTAATAAATAAGTAAACAATAACCCCTTACAGGCCCATGGTTTAAAAAGTTGTTCTTCCATTTTTTCACTTTTCTTTTTTTTATGTGCTGTCATGTTTCTGTACTCCTATCTGTTATTATTCATTTTACTCTTTCGACTTTCTAGTCCCAATCTTCCAATGTTCTTTTCGATCTCTTGCTTTCATTCTTACTATTACTCAGTCTGGCTTTTCTCTTTTTTAAACATATGGTATTCTTTCTAAGTAGCCTCGCCATCTAAGTCTCTCTACCTTCATCATTTCTATTATAGGTATATTTTTGGTTAACTGTATAATTCCTTTAACTCATCGTTTGGTGCTCTAGACAGCTTATGTCTTTTGTTATTCCTTTTATTATACCTTCCTCAGAATTAAACTTTCGTTCTTCTGCTTTTGTGTTCTCTTCCTTATCTATCTTATTCTTATTATTTAGTAATTCGTCAAAATATTATTTCCATGCCTGTAGTATTTCTGTTTCTCTGCTTATACTATTTATTGTTTATTTTAAACCATCTAGGGTTTCATTCGTACATCCTTTTCTCATTTCTGGCGGATTTGTAAAGGTTTCGTACTTCTTTCTTTTTAGTTTCTTCTCTATTATTTCTCTTCTTTTCTCCTGACAACTTTTTTACTTTTGGACCTATATATCCATTCCTGTTGTTCCTTTCGTAATCATTTCCATTCTTAATGAACTTTCTTCTTCTTTGTCCTTCCATTTCCATGTTCTGTTAATTACCCATATGCTTTTACGGCCATCTTGACTTCATTTTTTATATTTTTCTATTTCATGGTTAAGATTTCTTATTTTTTCTGGACTTCTGTTTCTTTTATCGTGGTTCATCATTAATATATACTTTGTTCGTTAATTATATTTTAGGTTTTAATTCTTCCGCTCATAACTGTGTTATTTTTTTTTTGTCTGTGTTTGTTTATACATTTTATGCTTTCTTTTATTCCACTGAGTTCCTCCTTGATCTCCCATTTTCTTGTTTCAGCTCTGCATTTTTTTCCTCTTTTCGGTTTTCATAATGATTTTTTTCTATTGTTATACGGCTTAGTGTTCAGTATGCGGGAGAAGCGGAAATACCAGAATATTAGTAATATTATTTTATGAACCAATATTTATGTAGATACACAATTGCCACTAGTTCATTTTTCGTCATAATATCTTAAAGTTATCATCATAATATCTCAAATATCTCAGATAAATAAAACAAGTTATCAGTAAAGAACCAATCAGATGTAAAATAGAAAAATTGATGGTATCAGTATTGAACAAGTAATGGAAGTAAAATACGTTGGAATTACATTGTTAAGTTACGGAGATCTGGACGAAGAAGTGAGAAATCAAGTACAAAAAGCAAAGAGACTGGCAACATGCCTTAATAAAACTATATGGCGAAACCGACATATTAACACTGAGATGACGTCAAGAATTTATAAAGCCAGTGCAAGACCAATAATGACGTATGTATCAGAAACAAGACCCGATACAGTCACAACACAAAGAATACTGGAAACGGCAGAGATGAGAGTTCTGAGAAGAATTACAGGAACTAAACTGAGAGATCGAAAGAGGAGTGAAGATATCAGAAGAAAATGTAACGTACAGTGTATAAACGAATGGACACTAAATAGAAAAAAAATGGAACAACAACATAACCAGAATGGGGGAGACACGTGTGGTCAAAATGGCAAGAGATAAATCACCAATCTGTAGAAGAAGTATCGGTCGACCGCGCAAGAGATGGAGAGACAACCTTCCATAGAGGTATCAATCCGACAATGAACAAGCAGAATTGCTTATAAAGAGGAAGAAGAAGAAGAAGAATATCTTAAAATCGATATTTGGCTCCAAAAGGCACGGAATTATTTGTCTTTTTATTAAGCAGTTGTCATCAATTGTTCAGATCTTCCTGAATAGCATAAAGACTGTCCAAAACAATTACGAAATCTATATAATTGAACATCTATAAACAGGTAAGAATAGTTACTTGTTTCACTATCAATTGGCTATTTTTAGGGTTTAGCTAGAATAAAACATGACCATCTGATGGAAATGTCAAATTTACTTTGTCTAAACGTCATATAAACGTATAATGTATAATATCTATTACGAACAAACTGCAGCTGTTAGAGTTAAGGATTATTTGACGGACAACATACAGATAAAAAGAGATGTGCGACAGGGATGTATATTGACCCCATTATTATTTAAATATATTAAGAGCAAATTAAAACCTAGCGCTAACTGATATAGACTAGGGAATACTTGTAAATAGAGAACACCTGAACAACATAAGATACGCTAATGACAGTGTCATTTTTACAGACAGATGAAAGGCCTGCAGACGCTTGTCTCCAGTGTAGCAGGAGTAAATAACAGGTTTGGGTTTGCTTTTAATATTAAAAAAACAAATACATGGTTATAAGCACAAAAATCAACAGAATTATTAGTTAACCTATCACAAATCACCAACTTTTACACTTTGAGTGCAAATTTAAGCATAAACTGTGAACAATCGACGAAAATTAATATAAGCTTGAAGAAGGCATGATCAGCTTTCGTCAAAATGAAAAAATCTTAAACAGTCACGATATAAAATTGAAAATAAAAATTCGTTTACTAAAATGCTACGTATTCTCCATTGTTCTATATAGAGTAGAGTCATGGACCTTAACCAAAGCATAACTGAAGAGACTCGAAGCTATTTAAATGTGGTACTATAGATGCATGTTGAGAATTTACTAGATATGCAGAGTTACTAACGAAAACGAATGGGTACGAAGAGCACGAACCAGTCATATTCATAAGCGAATTGGATTACCTGGGCCATAAAATGCGTAATGAACACTGATTTTCATGGCCTATTTTACCACAAGGCCCGTGAGGCCCCTGCCTCTGGCCCGAATTTTAATGGGGCCCGAAAACATCAGTAAAAAAGTATTTCTATTGAAAAAAAAAATAAATTTTCAAAATTATTTCATTTTACCAACAGGAAATGATAAATGATAACAAATTAGGTTAAATATATATTCATAAACCATAAACCGTACTTAAATAAATGCATAAATCATAAAACTGCAATAAGATTAGGTAGATTGCCTTGTCGGTATCAATAACAATAAACCAAATTTAGACACCACTCCGAAGGATTAAAAAGAGGTAGGATTAGCAAGAGGTATCGGAGACCTTAACGTAAAAATTTAATAGAAAATTAGTTATTTCGGCATAATAAAACGTAAAATGCCGTTGGAAGAGGGGGCCCGAGATAAGCTGGGGCCCCCGAGATATTTCCTAAAAATATAAATTGTTACTGAGGAAATTAGTTATTTTGGCGAAATAAAAACTAAAATACAACCGGAATAGGGGCCCAGCTACTTTGTCTTAATCAATTTACCCCAGACCACATCTTGGTACGTGAAAGGAACCAGATTTTCCGGACCCTCGGTAAACCAACAGACCCCCCGGCAGGGGGCCCCCAGATCACGTTTGCCCCGGAGCCCCCAACATCGTACTTACGGCACTGAATATTATCATATTTTACACCCCAGAACAGTGCGCAAAAAGGAAGTTCGTCCTCCCATCCTGTTATTCTTCTTCTTCTACGGCACTACAGCCCAAATGAAGCCTTGGCCTCCTTTATTTTTTTGCCTCCACCCTGGTTTATCTGTCACTGCTAGAGATGCATCAAGTCAAACTAGTTTGATTTTACTCAACAAACTTGACTTGACTTGAAAACCAAACTTTTTTTGTAAAAAAGTTTGACTTGACTTGATTTCGATATCTTTAGGTTTGACTTGAAATCAAACTTCTTCAAACAGTTTGAAGTTTGAATACCTATCATATTGTGCAACGTGTTTATTTTTAATTCTAATTGGCAGCATACCGCCTTTTGTTTTGACTTATTTTGACAGATCTGAACCTGTACTTTGCTAGTCCGCAAATTAGTCATACATAGGTTATATTCATATTTTAGAAGCATATATGCTTTGCTTGTTTGTTGTAATACGTTAGTTTTGAAAGGTGCGCTTTGTGCAATAATGTCTGAACCTGAACTTTTTTCCGCTCAGAATACGTACCAGAACAAAGTGAGTCTGATTTTGAAAATTTCCCCACTGCAAAAATTAAGAGAAAAAAATCTGTAGACGAGGCAGAATTAATTAACAAGAAAAATAAATATAGTCCGTCCGCTATAACTTTTCCCATGCGGTACGATTCATTTTCAATCAAATTAAGTCAAAACTGAAAGTGAAACGTACGCCGATGTGTGTAGTATATAGTATACAGTATACAAAATGTATATACACATCGACGTTCGTTTCAATTTATGTTTTGACTTAATTTGATTGAAAATGAATCGTACCGCATGGGAAAATTTATAGCGGACGGACTATACTGGGTTGGGATAAAGTATGGAACCAAGCAAATATCTTTGAAACGAAAAGAACAATATTTATGAAACTTTGCATGCAAGTACAGTGACGCAAAAGGCATCTCTTGCCATATTTTTTATTACTATTCCACTTCCGGTTTCACCGGAAATACCCTTAGCTTATTTACTTTATATGGGACACCCTCTATATTTTTGCAGATTTTAAAAGAACTTGTTATTTTTAATTCATACATACCAAATTTGGAAGAAAAAAATTGTTAAAAAGTGTCTGTAGATAATTTTTTGTATTAATACAACGTAACGGGAAATAAACGAGTACTACCTATACTGTAGACTAAAATTGTTGTTTACACGCACTGCATGACTTATTTGAATTTAGTATAGTAAGTAAAACAGTTACTGAACTAATTGACAGAAATAAGTTGTATTAAAAATATTTCATTTAAGTGAAAAAGATCGTATTGAAATATTAATAATAAATCGGTTATGGTGAATTTTCATTTTTTAGAGGTGAAGTTTCCAAATCGATTGATTGGATGTACATGATTCACAGAGTGGACCGCTCGTTCTCCGGACCTCAACTCGTTAGATTTTTTTCTTTGGGGTTATCTAAAATCACGTGTTTACTTTAGGCGACCAACATGCATGCAGGATTTGAGACAAAGTATAATTGATGAATGTGAACTAATACGTGGAGAAATCTTGCAGAGTGACTCACGAATTTATTTATAGGCTTGCACGTTGTCAGGAGGTGTATTTTTTAACTGTAAAGAGATTTATTTCTTGTTTTAACAGTTTTTTCTTCCAAACTTTTTATGTATGAATTAAAAATAACAAGTTTTTTAAAATCTGCAAAAATTTACAGGGTGTCCCATTTAAAGTAAATAGGTTAGGGGTATTTCCGGTGAAACCGGAAGTGGAGTAGTAACAAAAAATATGGCATTAGATGCCTTTTGCGTCACTGTACTTGCATGCAAAGTTTCATAAATATTGTTCTTTTAGTTTCAAAGATATTTGCTTGGTTCCATACTTAATCCCAACTATGTATATAGGTATACTGATTTATTTAATGTTCCAGAAGGTGATTCCAAAACAATGAAAATTGCCAAGGGCACATTATGTAAAAATAAAAACAGTGTTATAAAAATGACATAGTGGAACTAGTTCTTTAAAATATCTGAAGGTGCATTTAAATCAAAGCGAACACGAACGAATGAATGAAGGAACGAATTCGTAGGTGTTCACTTGGTGATTCGTTCGCTACAAAGTAGGACCACAGCATAATAAAATCCAATATATTCTGATCTAATATATACTTATATTTATTATGCTATGTATTGTGTGTATCATATCTTATATTTACTATGCTGTGGTAGGACCATTTACATTGGAGCGAACAAAAATGTCGGATAGAGATGAAGATATAATCGTTAGCGCTGCTAGTTTTATAGTTATTGCAGGACTTGCCGAAAAAAAAGGAAGAAGAGAGTGTGGTGTTCGAGTTTGTTACAAAAGGGAAAAAAAAGAGGAGGTGATGCCTTGTTAAGTGATTTAATGACTGACACTTTATTCCAAGTTACAAATTTCTGTAGAATGTCTATGGAAGATTTGGAGATTTTGTTGAATTTGATTGGACCTAGCATTTCTAAAAATGATACCAATTTCAAAAAAGCAATTACTGCTAAAGAAATAATGCTGCTAACCCTCCGCTTTCTTGCAACAGGTGACTACAATGCAAGTCTTAAGTACTTGTTCAAAATTTCAACTTAAGAAAGTAACAAATGAAGTATGAAAAATATATTTAATGGTAAATTTTAAATTAACAATTAATAATTATTTTAGTAGGTGTGTAATTTTAATATTATATTATTTGTATATGTACAAAAATAAGCGCACTATTTACCACATTAATTCGGTTTTAATCACCAGCCAAATGCATTTAAAAGCGTAAAAATTATACCTATGTATTTAGCAGTGACGTAAATTTTCGTTATTTTGACTATTTGTAACGATTCCTATAACTATCAATACCAGGTATTTTATACTCTTAATGGTAATAGTTTTATTAGTCATCTAACAAATATAAAACTACCAAAGAGTATTTCTGGACCATCGTTCTGCCAATTCGTTTTCAGAAGAGATTAAAGAATAGTGGGATTTTTTTATTAGAGTTACAACAATAAAGCAACAAATAATGTAAAATATCAAAGAACCTTTTACTGGCAGGTACCCATTTTTACCCAAGTTTCGACAAATGCGGGAATGCATATTGCCCGCACGTGTATTTAAGATGGGCCAGTCACACATTGTGTTTAAGTTTATTGTCGTGTTTCTTGTAGTAAAATTTTAATACAATAATAGCTTAGAAAATGCAATGTGTGTTCTGCAAGGGACAAAATGAGGAAAGAATAAAGATATGTCATTTTCTTAAATATAAGTATAAATTTTGATACGACTTCAATTTCATTTTGTCCTGTCTCTATTCTATAAAATTATTTAATTTAAAACAAAAATAATTTATCCAGGTATTTTTTATTTTGTTGAAAATTTTGACGATAAGTTTTATTTATTAATATTTAATTTAAATCTGTCATTATCAACTAATAGTTTGTGATAAATAAAACGTGCAAAAATGTCTGGCAATTATAAATTCATATTTCTGCATAGACGTCTACCGTACATTGTCTTGTCAGGTGAAACGTTAGATAGTCAGGATTACATAATTCTGTTTTTAGCAGTATTGCGAAGCATTTTATAGCTGTGGGTTCCTGTCCATTGGCGATTACTCAGCCATGACATCTTTTTATGTCCCAGTCCTCTCTTACCCTCTATCTTTCCGTCGAGTATCAGTTACTGAAAAGTGTATCATTCTCCTTGTAATATGTGCCCAAGTATGTAGTCTTCTTACTTTTAACATAATTAAATAGTTCCCTATCCTGTAAACCCGCTCTTCTTAGTACTTCCTCCTTTCTGACTCTGTTCATCCATGATATTCTATGCATTCGACGTAGGCACCACATTTCAAACACTTTCGACGCCCAAATCGGGTGTCGTTGTCAAAATACAAAATACTACTAAACTAAACCAAAATGTTGTTGCTTAGTAAAAAACTTTTCTAATAATTGATTTAATCTGACTTATTTATATCGGCAATTCAGACATATATTATACATTTTAAAGTAGAAGACTTTAAAATGATATTACCAATTGCCAATATTTATGAATTGCGTTCCTGAAAAATTACTAAACATTTTTATCTCGAAAAACAGTATATCTACTAAATAAATTAATTTAACTCTTTCAAGCTAGTTTGACAAACAGTTTGAATTTTCAAACCTGTAACCATTGACCAGTTTGACTTGACTTGAATTAATTGCCACAAGGCTCGACTTGAGTTTGACTTGAAATTAACTCAAACTCAAGTCAAGTTCAAACATTCAAGTCAAACTTGTGCAACTCTAGTCACTGCTCTTCTCCATACACGGACTCCTAAAAATGCTTGTGCATCGCTGCTTACTGTGTCTTCCCAGCGCTTTCTTGGCTTTCCAACCGGTCTCTTTCCATGCATTCTAACGTTCAGTGCTCTTTTTGGTAACCTATCATGTCCCATTCTTATCATATGTCCGGCCCATTGCAATTTTTGTATTCTAATGTCTGACAGGGGTGTTTTCTTATAAAGTTGATAAAGCTCGTTGTTGTATCGAATTCTGAAGATTCCGTTTTCCCTCACATCTTCTTCTTCTTCTTCAAGTGCCGTCTCCTAATCGGAGGTTGGATATCATCATCACTATCTTTACTCTATCCACCGCTGCTCTAAAGAGTTCTATAGAACTGCATCTAAACCAGTCCCTTAAATTATTTAACCATGACACTCTCCTTCTTCCTATACTCCTTCCGCCTCTTATCTTTCCCTGTATTATCAGTCTTAGCATTTCATATCGCGGTCCCCTCATTACCTGTCCCAGATATTGTAACTTTCTTATTTTTTTTAATTTTTTTTTTATATCTTATACTTATTATTCTTCTATTATTCTTATTATTCTTCTCGTCTGTATCATTATTTTTGTTTTTCTGTGTTAATTTCCAGACCTAGTCTTTTCGTTTGCGTTTTAAACTCTGCGTATATTTCCTGTGCTCCTTATGATGTTCTACTCAAAATATTAATATCATCGGCATAAGCGGCCAGTTGAACGGTTCTGTTAGTCAGTAGGTTTCCCCGTCCAATTTACATTTGCCCAACAACCGCATACTCCAGTGCCAGGTTAAACAATGCTGGGGCCAGCCTATCACCCTGCTTCAATCTCTGCGAGATTTTAAAAAAGTCTGTCCGGTGGTTTTGTACTCGTACACATGCGTCAGCAGTGGCGGATCTAGACATTTGCCTTGGGAGAGGAACTTCACCTTAGGGGGGACTTCTAATGAAACACCAATCAAAAGATATAAAAAAGATAAACCCAAACTACACAAAAGACATAAATAATAACTTATATATGCATTAAGTTCCCTTCTAGAATGTTTTTTGCGTTGACTTTGTCTTTCTGTGGTTTAAATTTGATAATAATTTGTTAAGTCAGGTAATATATTTTTATGTTTCAACAATTTTTTTCTTAAATTTTGGACCTTGTTAGGGCGGGAAATTTACCCTTTTTCCCTCTCCTTAGATCCGCCACTATGCCTAAGTTTCATCCATTGTGGCATTAATGAGTCTAATTAGCTTGTGTGGTATGCCAATTCAGCCAATATATGGTATAGTCTGTTCTTTTTGACTGAGTCGTATGCCTGCTTGAAGTCTGCAAACACGTTGTGAACATCAATCTCGTGGTTCCATGATTTGCTCAAGACCTGCTGGACTTTATTTTATTTATTTATTATTTATACATATGACCTGGCCTCTAGTTACTAATCCAGGTCGTTTTTTCCTGATGGGATTACAGATATTTTTTTTATATTTTTACATTTTTTACTCAACTATTAAATCTATTTTTACAATTAACAATTTGCCATAATCTATTAATTACGTTTAACAAACAAATTTAAATAAACAATTTAAAATATTTTTGGTACTATCAACTCCCTTCTAAGATATAAAGACAGTCCCTCTATTTTCAGAAGAGAGTTGGTAGTTTTTTTTTTTAAATTTCATGAATTATGTATTGAATTATTATTTTTATTTATTTATTTTATATTGAATTATTATTATTATAATTGTAAATATCTATTTTTGAATTTATATTTTATTTTATTTATTTTAACTTTATCTTACTCAACTTCATCAGGGTTGGATTATTGGTTGTCTTCTTCTATTATTATTGATTTCTTGTTGTTTTTTAGATACTATTTGTGTGAGATTGTTTAATATTTCAAAATATTCTTCATTTTGTAATATATCTCTTATTTCAATTCTTTCTAATCTTTTTTTTTTTTTCTATGTTCTTCATTTTCTATAGTATTTTCACAATGTAACACTATATGTTCTGGTGTACCTAGTTTTCCACATTCACAATATGCAACATCTTTTAAGTTAAATCTTTCCAAATATGTTGGGTACGGTCCATGTCCTGTTAAAAAGTGTATTAAACATTGTTTTGGATTAAAATAATTTGGAATGTTTTCTAATATTGGTATAAAATTGTATAAACGTCTAGATTTTGTTGAATTTTCCCATTCATTTTGTCTTTTTCTATTTATTATTTCTTTTAATTCTCTTTTATTTCTTATATCTAATCCTATTATTTGTATTATTTTTTCATATTTTTCTTTTTTTAGCCAATAATTACATGCTCTTTTTTGTGTTTCTAAATGCATTGGCATTACTCCAGTTAAACTGTGAGTGCCTGTGTTGCAGTTGTTCCAAATGCTCCCGTCATTCTTACAAGAAATCCTCTCTGAGCTCTATTTAATTTTTCTGCATTTTTTTTATTTATTAATCTATGTGCCCATACACTTGAACCGTACCCTACAATTGATGCAAGTATTGTACTTAGGTATATTCTCATCTGTCGGAACGAAATTCTATATTCCTTCTGTGCTAGACTAGCAATGCTATGCATGATCTTTGTTGCCTTTTCACAGACACAATTCATGTGTTTTGTAAATAATTTTTGTTCGTCTATTATAATACCTAAATATCTTGTTTCCATTTTTCTTTTTATTGTTTTCCCTCTAATTTTTATAATTGGATCTCTTTCTAAATTTCCTTTTATTAAACTATATGTTGTTTTTGAATCTGATATTGTTAATTTTACTTTATTCATCCAATCATTTACTCTTATTAATACTTCATTTGATTTATTTTCTAATTCTCTTCTTGAGTTTGCATCTATGATCAACAACAAACCATCTGCATATGCTATGCTTCCAAGCACTTCAGGATCTATCATCAATTGTTCCAACAGTTCCTCTAGCATTACATCCCAGAACGTAGGTCCACAAACTGATCTTTGTGGACATCCTTTTGTGATATGTTTTGTCTTTTTTCCTGTTGGACAGTTTAGGCTTGCATATCGGTCTTGACAGTAGTTTCTGAGACTTCCGTACAGATTCTTTGGACATCTCATTCTTCGAAGTCTTTCAAAGAATGACGGCCACCAAAGATTGTCAAAAGCCCCAGACACGTATATAAAGATCATTAAAACATACTTTTTTATGCTTTCGTTTACTATTTCAAATACTTTATTTATTGCATCTTCTGTTGATCTACCTTTCCTAAAACCATACTGACCAGGATGTAATCCAATTTCTGTTCTTATTTGATTTAATTTTTTACATAGTAATTTTTCTTGTAATTTTCCCATTGTATTCAATAAACATACCGGTCTATATGATTTGGGTAAGGCAGGATCTTTATCTTCCCCTTTATCTATTATTATAACTTCTGCTTGTTTAAAATTAATTTTAAAATAAAAAATAACCTGCTGGACTGTAAATATTTGATCCATTGTCGGTCTTCCCCATCTGAAGTCCGTCTGATACTCTCCAATAATCAATAATATCTTCTGCTGGTGGTTAGAGCCGCTGGTTTATAATATACTTACGTGAGGACTTTATATGCTGTACATAGTAGATAGTAGAGAAATTCCACGGTAGTTGTTGCACTTTAAACAGTTAAACAATGTTTAATTGTTTAAGTATAAATTTTATTTATTTTTAAATAAAATTTAAATTTCTGGTGCAACTATATTTCTATTAAATAATTAATACATTTAAAAAGTTATTATTATTACATACTATTCAATTTTTGTTAGGGGCCCGAAAATTATGTAGTGCCTCGGGCCTGATTTGAAGTAAAATAGGCTCTGATGATTTGACCTACTTCAGACCATACGTCTTCAAGGTAAGGTGCATTAAAAAAGAGGTCCAGGAAAAAGAAGAATATCCTGGCTTCATTACCTACGATAATAGTTTAACTTGACCACTACCGAACATTTTGGGGCAGCAGTCAACAATGTTAACATAGCCAGGTTAGTGTCCACCATCCGAAACGGACAGGCACCATAAGAAGAAGAAGAAGAATGTGTACCTGTCAATTATTCTTCCTCTTAATACCAAATAAAATTTAGGTACAATTATTACAATTTAACAAACTGCGTTTAAGAGGTATTGCAATATAAAAATATAAATATATTATAAACTAATATAGAAATGCAGACCACTGCATTGTATCTCGCTTGCAGAACCCTGTAGAACATAGAACAAATCGTTAAAGTGGTTTCTGTAATGAATGGTTTAACCCTTTTATTATTGGCCGTCATATTTCTTGTAATTGTTATGTTAGGAACTGAATTACTGCAGAGATAAAAACGGAAGGTAGTCCATAAAACCATAGCAGAATGTAAGATTTTGTGAGATTTTTTTTTAATTTAGAAAAGATTTTATTTTTGTTGATCGTCTAGAAGTTTGCAAAAGATAAAGTACAATCAGAGTATCTCTGCGTTATAAAGACTTTTTGTTATATGTTTAAAGCCATAATTTTGTAATTAATTTAAGTTTGTAGCAAATATTTTTTGTAAATACACCAAACAAGCATTTTTTACACTTTAAATGTCGAAAGTCAATGTTTCTGCAATGACACAAAAACACTCACCGGCACAATTAACCGCGCACCTTGTATTTCTTTCGATTTGCAGAAATTGTCAATCTTGGACGACATTTTATGAAGGATACGGTGAAAAATACCTTTGCAGAAAAGAAAACAATAAAGTATTCAAAAAAGTCGTGTATCAAGGGATGCTTAGCAAAAATCCAAAGTTTAAAAATCTTGGAAAAAAATTCAAACAAACATAATTTTGAAAATCATAGCCTAATTTAAAAAAAATATGAGTATTATAGGCATTGTCGAATCTAGCCCTTAGGACTTCTTATAACCGTTTCGGCTCCATTCGAACCCATTCATAATATCCTGGATATCTGACAGTGAAACGGTTCAAAAGAACTCAAATTTTTTGCCTCATCCAGAAACCAAAAATCATAAATGTACTGTAACATATTTTTGTCTCACATTGTAGACATAAGAATAGAAGACACTACTTCATGATAAGGAAAGAAGACATACGTGAATGCAAGGACTGCAAGGTAATAGTTAGTGAGACAGTAAGCCAACAACATAAGCTGCTTGTTCTGGACATCGAAGTAAAAAAGCGAAACTAAACAAAAATATCGGAGAGGACCACAAAAAATCAAGTGGTGGCTGCTGAAAGGAGAAGTTTCTGCTTCAGGAGAAGAATAGTAGAAAAAATATGTTGGAACATGAAAGGAAGCCCTAATGCAATTTGGAGAAAAATGGCCAGTAGTATTAGAGAGACTGCTATTGAAATACTTGGGAAAACGTCAGGAAAAAAGTTTGAGGATAAAGAGACTTGGTGGTGGTCAAACGAAGTACAAGGAAAAATAAAAGAGAAGAGAAAATTATATAAAAAGTGGCAAGAAACCAGATCCGACACAGATCTTCAAAACTATATGGTGGCGAAAAAGGAAGCGAAAGTAGCAGTAGCAAAAGCCAAAGCAGAAGCGTATTCAAACCTATATGATCAACTTGATACCAGGGAAGGCGAAACGAAGATATATAAAATAGCCAAACAGAGAGCAAAGAAAGCAAAAGATTTTAATCAGATTAGATGTATCCGAGATGAAAATAATAAAATACTAGTTCACGAAAAGGATGTCAAAAAGAAATGGAGAAAGTACTTTGACAGCTTATTAAATGAAGAATTTGACAGACAGCCTGTAGAGTCAACGGAGACAGTAGCAGCAATGGTCACCAAAATAACCAACGAGGAAGTGGCTCAAGCGCTTCAAAAAATAAAGAAAGGAAAAGCGATAGGACCAGATGATATTCCTGGGGAAGTATGGAGAGCATTGGGAGAGACAGGAATAAGGTGGCTAGCAGGTCTATTTAATAGAATTATGGAAGTCGGACAAATGCCAGACGAATGGAGAAGCAGTATACTGGTACCTGCTTACAAAAACAAGGGAGATATACAACAATGTACAAACTACAGGGCTATAAAACTGCTTAGCCACACCATGAAAATATGGGAAAGAGTAATTGACAGACGGATACGTGAAGAGACCGAAATATCCGAGAATCAATTTGGCTTTATGCAGGGTAGATCAACAACAGATGCAGTTTTCATTATAAGACAGTTGATGGAAAAATACAGAAGTAAAGAAACAAACGCTCATATGGTATTCATTGATCTTGAGAAAGCATATGATAGAGTTCCTTGAGAGATTCTGTGGTGGGCACTCAATAAGAAAGGAGTCCCTGGTGAATATGTAAAGATTGTGAGGGATATGTATGAGGGAGTAACGACTAGTGTTAGAACAGGTGTGGGAGAGACTGATAAATTTCATGTGAAAGTAGGATTGCACCAAGGCTCTGTGCTTAGTCCGTATTTATTTTCATTAGTTTTGGACCAGATAACAGCGAAACTACAGGGTAACATACCATGGTGCTTAATGTACGCTGATGATGTCGTGTTAGTAGGAAATAGTGAAAGAGACTTAGAACAAAAACTGGAACAGTGGAGACAAGCTCTGGAGGAAAAAGGTTTAAAACTTAGTAGGACAAAAACAGAGTGTTTGGAATGTTCATTTAAAGATGGAGCTACTACAAATAAAATGGTATCTTTGGATGGTGGAATGATTGTGAAAAGCAATAGTTTTAAGTACCTAGGATACAGAGGATTACAGAGTAATGGAGAAATAGATGGAGATGCATGCAGTAGAATTAGGGCTGGATGGATGAAGTGGAAAGAAGCGAGTGGTGTGTTGTGTGACAGAAAAATTCCAATGAAGCTGAAGGGAAAATTCTATAAAACAGCCATAAGACCGGCTATGATGTACGGAACTGAATGTTGGGCAGTGAAAAAGAAAGAGGAACAACGAATGCATGTGGCGGAAATGAGAATGCTTAGATGGATGAATGGAGTGACAAAGAAGGATAAAATTAGAAATGAGTATATTAGGGGAAGTCTAGGTGTGGCACCAATTGATGCCAAAATGAGAGAGCATAGGTTAAGATGGTTTGGTCATGTTCAACGTCGAGACGTTAATCACCCAATACGAAGAATAGCTGAAGTGCAGATTCCTGGAAGGAGTAGGAGAGGAAGACCAAAGAAGACCTGGGGGAGGCGATAAGGCAGGATATGTTGGTAAAGGGGATTAACATTGATATGACCCAAGATAGAATTGTGTGGAGAAATGCAATTAGGGAAGCCGACCCCGCATAGGGGTAAGGCAAAGAGAATGATGATGATGATGATTGTAGACATAAGAATATCGCTTCATATGCCAAGTAAATCCAAGAAATTTATTTCTGTTCCGAAAAAACGTGAGATTAATTCAATTGTAGTTCATCCGTCTTGTTAAAAAAGACGTTATTATATTTTACAGTCATAGGTATCTACATTCGATTTCCTGTGTTTAATTTCTCGCCCGTTCAGTTTGTAATGTAAAAAAGAGTTACATTGCATTATAATGGTCTTTGGCGCCACGAATTTAGGCAGTTATATACACAATACGTGCTAATATCAGTATCAGAAAGCCAAGTGTAGGATTGTCGACTCAGCAATATTTTTCTTGAGAATGTTAGAACGGAGAGAGGTTTGCTGACTTTGCAAAATGATTTTTTGATGGTTCCCTACTAAGTAGGTTGGGCTTAGAATATGTTTTGTTTTTCCCTATTGGTCGATAATAAGTGTAAGAAGCTTGGTTATTGTCTTATTAGTGAATGATGAAAGAAGGAAGGATTAAACTTTTTTCTTATTGGTTGATTGGATGAGTAGGGTAGAATGAGGAAATAGGACAGGATTTTGGAAGGAGTCGTTTTGGTTTGAGGAGATTCATTCAAGTTGTGAGATTAAAGGAATTCAAGTTTGGGCATTCAAGTAAAGAAGTTGGTTGAAGCCTCGGCAAAAGCCGCTTTGGCGGTTTTCTGAGAAAGTTCCGAGGCTCTTCGTATAGTTACGTAGCACCAAGTAATTTTTATGTTTTTAATTTGTCGAGTTATATATTATTTTTGTTGCCTTTGTTATCCATAAGCGTGCAGCGTGCTACAATAAGGGATATTGTACCACTCCTCTACCGTAGCCGTCATCAGCTCTCCGAAGGATGTAGGGGCTGGTACTCTTGCTCTTGCCCATTTTTTAAGGTTTTCCTAAATGTGTTCAATTGGACAGAGACTGGGTGTCGCCCTGCACTGAAATTCGAGATGACTGCTTCATTGTCAGCAAAGTGTTGAGAAATCGCTTTTGCATCTTTCCTGAAGCTCGTACGCGTCTTTTTGGGGTGAGAAATTTTAGTGCGAGTAAATGTACCATAAAGTTGTGCTCACAACGAGGCGCCGACCCACAGTGTTCAAAATTGAAGGAAACGTGATCGTAAGTACAAAAAAAATAAATCTGAGAATGTCGAAATTAAGGGGTTTGTTTGTACTACTCATGATGCAACTTCTCAGCAAAAAATTATTTTTTATGTTTGTTAGGGCCAGATGTATTAATGATCAAAAGTACAAAATTCAATATAATTTTATACATCAAATTTAAATCCTCAGAAGCTGCCTTTTACTTTGATTATTACTTCATTTATGTGGATAGCTAATATAAAAGTAATTATTTGAGATAAAAGTACATACCTTAAAGATTAAAATAGCCTAGTTAGCTTCAAGGAAAGGTGAAGATTCTGATTTTGATATAATCGGCTGTCTAAAAACCTATACAATTTTTATTAATGTTTGGCAGCGTATTACGTTTATTGTGCCATTTGTGCCACATTAAATTCTTCACTAAATGAAAGATTATAATGTAAGGAATAAAAAAATTTATAAGATAAACTGCGCAAAGATGCACAACTGAGTAAATTGCACATAAGTAGCGTATAAGTTTGCGATAAAATCATTAGCATTCGAGATATTTGAAAACAAGTAACGGCACAGATATTTTGATTGATGTATTGTTCTACTGAATTTTTAATTTCAAATATCTCGAAAACTTATGATTTTATCATTATGAATGAATAATATACTCTTCAGTATTAACGATAAAATCATTGGTTTTAGAGATATTTGTAGTTTAAAATTAAGCGGCACAATACATTAATCAAATATCTGTGCCGTTACATGTTTAACTTCAAATATCTCGAAAACTAATGACTTTATCGTTGCGAATGAAGTGTATGTTATTTACAAAGAGAGTATTGGAGAATCTAAAAATGGCGCTAAAATGGCATTTCCGCCAGTGGCGTAGAATTTGGGAAGGGTCAACCATTCACTGTCCCTGTCGTACGCCTCTGGTAGTAGCCAGAAACGTTTGTTTAACATAATTTTATAGGGTGTACAGTACCTACACTTTGTGCGAAGTATGAAAAGGATACGTCGAAAAGTTTTAAACCACTGAGCAAAAATAATTTTTAAATTTTTAAATAAAACACCCTGTAACTCTGTAAAGAGCCACATTTTATTTAAGTGATTTGGGTCAAATCCTAATATTTTGAGGTCTAGAATCTACAACTCACAGATTGGACATTCTTAATGAAACACCCTGTATAAGGATATTTGTTAAGTAATTCACCCCCTAATGAAGTAATGAAAACTAAAAAAATAACCCCTATTATATATATATATATATATATATATATATATATATATATACTCGTTATACGGTATAGTACCCCAAATATTCCAAGTTTTCAGCGAGATAACTTTTACAGTTTAAACAAATTTAGTTTCGATCACGTTTTGACCAATTTTGAACACTGTGCGACCCTCGCTCCCTGGTATCCCTCGTACTGCTCGTATAATATTATCGATCCCCAGATGCATTATTTTAAATGCGAGCGTTCACCAAAATGAAGAGTAAGATACTAAGCTCTAGGCTAGGATACGATGCGATGATCTCCGTAGTGAACGTACCCTTAGAAGAAGACTGGCAGAAAGAAATTTGAAGGCTTTCCGTCCAGACAACACTGTAGACCTAGACTTGGTTTTGAGTGAGAATATGCTGACTGGACTGTGGCGGAATGGAAGAAAGCCAGAATAGGCTTTCTTCTATTCTTCTTTTTAGAATAATTGAGAGCAGAATAGCCCTAAGAGCTCCAGACGGATATCAGCCTGTCTGTAAGCGTCAAAATGAAAGGTTTGATCCATGCACTATAACCGAAACAGTGGCTTACCGAGAAGGGTCCATAATGATTTGGGGAGGTATCTCTTACGAAGCCCGTACAGATCTTACTGTATTCTATAGAGGCAGTGTGAATGCTCAAAGATACGCGGAAGAAGTTCTCCAAGACCATGTCATGTCTTTTGCATTGGTTATTCGTGAACACTTTAACAATAATAATAATATCGTATGGCATTTTTGCCGGGGAGATCCTTTCGGATAGTTCCAGCGCCAATTACATCTTTAACCCTGTTTCAAGTAACTAGTGTCGATGTACACTAGCCCTTTAAACACTTTAAATGAACACTTTTAAGTGAACACTTTAAATTAATGCATGACAATGCACGTTCTCATATCGCAAGATTCACCCATGAGTACCGTAATGAGGTCAAGTCTCAAGATTTACCATGGCCAGCACGTAGTCTCGATCTTAACCCAATTGAACGGACAAATTTAAAAAATGGGTAACAGCAAGTGTACCTGCCCCTACATCCTCCTGAGAGCTCAAGACGCCTGTGGTAGAGAAGTGGCAAAATATCCACAAATCGATATCCATGATATCATGAATGGATTTCCGAGCCGGGTCCAAGAAGTCCTAAGTGCCAGTGGCGGCAACATTCATTAATAATACTCATATTTCCTTTAATTAGACTATAAGTTTCAAAATTATGTTTGTTTGAATTTTCTTCGAAGATTATTGAACATTGGATTTTTGCTAAGCATCCCTTGATAAATGACTTTTTTTCAATAATTTTATTGTTTTCTTTTCCTCAAAGGTGGTTTTCGCCGCGCCGTATCTCCAAGATTAACAATTTTTGCATATTGAAAGAAATACAAGGTGGGCCGTTAATTGTGTCGGTGAGTGTATATTTAAAACCATCATTTCGTATTTAATTGAAGTTCGTAACAAACATTTTTTTGTAAATATACCGAAAATTATAAAACATTTTTGCCTTTTAAAGGTCAAAAGTCAATGTTGTCTAATTGCAAAAATGTCTTCAAAGGCCATATAAATATATGTATTGTTAAAAAGTCAACTGATACTTGTCTTATTGATTTCTGCTCTTGTTCCTCCTTCTAAATTTCTTATGCTCTTCAGTTATTACTTTTATTTTTCTTATTTCCATTTCGACCAATTTTTTCTTTAATTATCAACAGATCGCAAATTTACCTTCCATTCTTAGCGCTTTTAAAAATATTTGCAAGTATTATTCCAAGTATAATGAAATTAGATTATTATTTTTGCAAATAATAACGTTCATATAACTTGTTGTTTCATGCGTATAGATATATTTTTCAAAACAACATTATAAATATTATTTGTTGACATAAGTGTAATTAGATGGATCTATGACAAGTTTGTTTTGCTGTATTATTACAAATTACCTGAACAAAAAAACATACAAACACCAGTCATAAATAAAAAAAAAACCTATTAATTTATATAGCAATTACTATTTTTCTTTAATTTTAAACCGTTTCCTTCGTTTGGTCTAATTGGATAATTAAATATGCTAAGTTAAATAATTAGTTAGTTGTACTATGGTAGATAGTATAATATTCATATGGGAATTGCGTTCTGTAGTCAGAGCTGGGCATTACCCGAGTACAAGTACCCGAATTTTGTACTCTAAGTACATTTTGGGTACTCAGTATCCAGTACCCGAGTACATTTTCAATAAAGTACTCGGTACTCGTACCCGTAGCATATGGGCTACGTATACGAGTGGCACGGTACCCGCGTTTATTATACGAGTACTTTTTGTAAGTCTAAACATGTCGCTGCATGTGTTTAGCTCCTAGAGCAAATTAATAGCAACACGCAAAAACGTCGTTTTCAGTATCAAATTCGTCAAAAATGTTCTAGCTGTAACTAGATGAAACTCTTATTATGACTCAGCTTCACAAATTTTAAGTGAAAAAGAAAAGCTACCGTCTCTTTTTCAAAGGCTTGATATAAAAAGTTTTAAAGAAACCGAGTTGCTGTACCTAGAGGAGTACTGTATGGTCTTGAAACCTCTCGCTACAATCCTCGATGTTCTGCAAGGAGAAGAATGTGTCTATTATGGATATTTACTTCCAAGTCTGCTATCTTTGAAGAATAAATGGGAGAAGTTAAAGCTTCAAATACTGAGATCTGGCGGTGAAATTTTTCTAAAAATATCTATGCAGAGCTTGGAGAAAAGATTTTCTGAAATACTTAATTTGGCATCGAAACAGGCCATTATATCCGCAATTGTTGATCCTAAGTTTAAATTGCGTTGGTATAATGTCTTAAAGAATGCAGTATTATCTATGGACGCTGTGAAAAAGATATTGATTAAAGCTGCTGAAAAACTAACTTATTTTGATTATTGCGAAGAACTAGATAGGGGAGATTCAAGTGATACCACCCCAAATGGCTTTTTCGATTTCAATCAACCAGAGTATCCACCTAAACAAGACACACGAAACCAATCTCATCAGTCTCAATCGTCTGAAAATGAAACAATCAAAACATCCAAAATAGAACTAGAACTTGTTAAATTTCTAGACGGCAAAAAAGTTGTTTGAGTTCGTTAAATGAGTTTGATACAATTAAAAAAGTTTTTCTAAGATATAATACATGCTTGCCTTCTTCTGCGCCTGTAGAACGCCTATTCTCTTATGCTACAATAATTAATAGCCCTTGAATAAATGCTCTAACTCAGTGATACTCAACCTGCGGCCCGCGGGCCGCATGCGGTCCTCTAGAGTATTTTATGAGGCCCGAAGGCTAACTAAAGGGCCCTGTGATCAAATTATTTGTCAAATTTCACGTGTTTTTCAAATTATTTGATAGTGTTTGAGGCATGTTTGGGCGTGAGGCAGAACATTTAATGACTTTAATTTTAAATTATATTGACATTTTTAAGAACTCTGATTAAAAAGCAAAATGTTATTAACTTTTAATAATAAATTATTAAAGTTAATGAAAAAATACTCATTTTAAAAATAATTATTACTTATTTACTACATTGCAACGACCCATTTAGTAATCACAAGGAAAATTCAGTTCCGGATTAACAAAAAAAAATTAAAATAATTGTGACCTTGAAACAACACCCTGTATCTTCAAATTTTCAAAATTCGTCTGCACATTTGAAAAGAGCACAAAAAGCTAAGTTTAATTGCTCGCTTCAATTTTTTGCGCAAATAATTTAATGACATTAATTTTGAAATTACATATATCGAAATTTTTCTTTTGAAAGTTCGAGTTCTTAAAAATTTCGACATAATTTCAAAATTAAAATCATTGAATTGTCTGCGCAAAAAATGGAGACTCCATTAAAGCTCTTTTCAATTGTGCAAACTGGTTTTGAAAATTTCAACATACGGGATGTTGATTCGAGGTCACAATGGATTTGAAATTTTGTTTACTCCGGACCTGGATTTTTCCTGTGATTAGTAGTTGGGTGATTTGGGTTCGAAATGTGACATATGTGTACCAAATGTCAAAAAAATATACAAGGTGGTTCTAAAGTTATGGGCAAAATCGATAAAACACCCTGTAACTCGGTTATAAAGTCGGTGGAGCAATAAATTTAGTATGTCTAGAACCGACTCATTTACCTCTATTCACCATTCAAGTATTTCCGTTTCCCAATGAAACACCCTGTATACTACTTCAACTTGATTGCGGCCCGCAAGCTGTGGCAATAGCTACTATGTGGCCCAGGAAAGAAAAAGGTTGAGTATCGCTGCTCTAACTGATGAAAATGTTGAAAAATTAGTTATCTTAAAAGCCAATAAAAGTAATCGGTGAGTGTGAGTGGTGTTATACTGATTATTAATCGATGCTTAATTTTTAAAATTCTTATTTTTTATTTCAGTTGGAATTGTCCGTTATTTAATGTTTTCATAACTCATAAATATGTTTAGAGATGCAGAGATAATTATTACCTTCTTACCTTTTTAGTGCTCTATATTCGAATGTACTCGAAATAAGTACGCGTGAAATTCGGGTAATTGTACTTTGAGTATTGAACTCTGAGTACTTTTCTGGAGCAATGTACTCGGTACTCTGTACTCGTTCCTCAAATATGAAAATTACCCGGTATTCTGTACCCGAGTACAATTTATCAGTACCCGGCCCAGCTCTGTCTGTAGTTTTGTTTCTTCATTCCAGGATTTGAGAACTTGGTTTCAGCATCAGTCAGCGTTTTCTTTTCAAGGGTCGTCCTACGCTTCTTTTTCCTTTCGTATTTCACAGTTTTGTCTCTGCGTCATTACCTAGCTTCTATATCCATACGAACGGGTAGTCCTATATCATTGTATTGTTTCGTATCTCGACTTTCTTCTTCTTAAGGTGGCATGTTCTGTCGAAGGTTAACAGTGATCATATGACTATCTGAACACTGTACACTGCCACACTTAACAGCTGGTTACACGAACAAGTAAACCACTCTCTAAAATTGCGCAGTCATGCCATTATTGGCTTTCCAACCTTACGCTTTCCTAAAACCTTTCCCTGTATGATCTTCTGCAGAAACGAGTAATTTGTTCCTCACCTTACGTGATAAAGGTTTTGTAGTTTCCGTATGGTGTCAAGAGATCAACGACATATCCTGGTGCAGATATCGGTTCACATCATAACTCTCTAATAGCTGACATCCAAGTGAAGCTCAAAAAAGTCGAAGAAAGCCCCAAAACACCAAAATTACATATATCAGCATCCAACAAAACGCTAATAAAAAATGACCTGAATAATCAACTAAAGAATTCAACAAATGAAAACAATACTGAAATATGGAACACGTTTAAAGATTTTACCTGGAAAGAAATGGAAAAATATGCAACAACGATGAAATCCAGAAGACTGGTGAAATCCTGGAATTGATGGAGCAGAGAAGAAAACTGAAAGATAACAAGACAGAATAAAAAGAAATACAGAAGCTAATTAAACAAAAAATAAAGGTTGCTAAAGAAAAACATGATACGTTTAATATGTTTATAAAAGTTAGAGAAGTAGCTGGTCTTTATCATAAGAAAACTCCACATACTGTAACCGATTCGTCGGAAAAAATGATAATAGACGAACACGAAATTCGAACTACCTGACCTGGTAAAATTATATAAATGAACTGTATAATGATGATATACCCGAAGAACTGGATACTTTAGATGAAGGTGAAGGACCAGAAATACTAAAATCAGAAATACTACGTGCTATAAAATTGGCAAAAAAGAAGAAAGCCGTTGGTCCTGACAATATACCTACAGAAATGTTAAAGCTCATAAATGAGGAAAACATTGGAACACTAGTCAAACTTTTCAATGATGTTTATTCGACTGGTGATATCCCTGAAGATTGCTTAAAGTCTGAATTCATAACCCTACCAAAAAAACAACGTCCGAAAAACTGTAGCTATTATAGAATGATAAGCCTTATGAGCCACACTTTGAAAATCTTTCCACGTATCATCCACAGTAAAATGAGAAATAAATGTGAAGAAGACCAGGATGAAACACAATTTGGCTTCAGAAATGGACTGGGAACCGGGTACGCACTCTTTGCACTAAATGTATTATTGCAGAAATGTCGAGATCAAAGGAAAGACGTCTTTGCTGTATTTATTGACTATGAGAAGGCCTTTGATCGAGTGCGACATCACAAATTAATTAAAATATTAAAGGATTAAGGAGTTGATATTCAAGGTGTATGAATTATAGAAAAATTATACTGGCGTCAATCAGCGACAGCTTGCATAAATGGAAAATCAACAGAAATATGCAAAATAGAAAGAGGTATCAGACAGGGTTGTATACTGTCCCCACTGTTATTTAATTTATATTCAGATAGAATATTTAAGGAAGCGCTGCATAATTTGGAATGGGGTGTGAAAGTTAATGGAATTCTGATAAATACAATCAGATATGCAGACGATACAGTTATTTTAAGTGATGATATGAATGGATTACAACACCTTTTAAATGGCATTGACACAGTGGGAAGAGCGTTTGGCCTAAACATAAACTGTTCAAAAACAAAATACATGGTATTTAGCCGTTTGGCCCATCAAGATTCACGGTTATATGTTGATGGTCATATAATTCAAAGAGTACTCAGTTTTAAATATCTTGGTTGCCATATTACTGAACAGCTAGATCCAGGTAAAGAGATAAAATGTAGAATCGAGATAGCCCGCACGACATTTTTAAAAATGAGGTCATTCTTCTGTAATGATAACTTGCAACTTCAACTTCGAAAGCGCATGATTAAATGCTACATTTGGTCAGTCCTCTTGTATGGTGTCGAAGCATGGACATTAAAAATATCCACCATTAACCGTTTGGAGGCCTTTGAATTGTGGCTGCACAGACGTATACTGAAAATGCCATGGACGGCTATGCTGACAAATGTGGCAGTCCTTAAGAGAGCAAATGCTACCCGCGAGCTGCTTGATAACATTAAATATAGAAAGATGGCCTATTTTGGACACGTAGTAAGGGTAGACCGGTATAATATTCTTCAACTTATTATGATGGGTAAAATCGAAGGACGCAGAGGAATTGGTAGAAAGCAGGCCTCTTGGTTGAAGAATATCCGGGAGTGGACAGGAATAAAGAAAGCAGAACACCTATTTAGAATAGCTCGAGACAGAGACAGTTTCGCCGTGTCAATCGCCAACGTCAAGGGGACTTGATAGGGCACGTTAAGAAGAAGTTTTCGTATCTTTATTTTTTCAGTATTCAGTTCTGGTTCTTTTCAAATTCTTCGTAAGACTTCTTCATGTGTGATTGTGTCTACGTAAGATATTTTAAGTATTCTTCTGTAAAGCCACATCTCGAAAACTTCCTCTTTTCTCATTATCGCTTTAGCCAGAGGGCCGTCTCTATACCGTATCATCGCTTGTCCACTGCTGGACAGAGGTCTCCCTTATAATTTTTTGTCTGTTTATCTTGTGCCTCTTGCAACCAATTCCTCTGGCAACGTTTTAGCTAGTCAGTCCAAAGTTATCCAAACAACATCAGTTTTAGTGGATGGTGTGTAATCACAGGCTCTTAATATTAAAAGAGGAGTACGGCAGGGATGCCTCTTGTCACCCCTGCTTTTCAACGTTTACTCCGAAAGAATTTTCAGAAAAGCACTTTCTGAAAAACAAGAAGGAATACTTGTGAACAGTGAAGTCATCAATAATTTGCGATATGCGGACGATACAGTACTCCTAGTTTCTACTTAAGAAGATCTGCAAACACTACTTGATAGTGTCGTTGAGAGTTGTAGGGAGGCAGGTCTGTATCTGAACATACGGAAAACCAAAATACTCGTAATAAGTAAACAACAGCATATAAAACCGTCTATATATACATATATAAATAATACCAATCTTGAGCAAGTTGATAGAATCGTTTACCTTGGACAGCAATTAAATTGTAACGCAGAAAGTCACGGCGGAATTAGATCTAGGATAGAGCAGGCTAGATCCGCTTTTAGAAGGATGTCCAAGGTGTTATGTAACAGAGACCTAAAATTGGCATTGAGGATTTGATAAAATTGATAAAATCCGCCTACTTCGCTGCTACGTGTTCTCGGTCTTACTTTATGGTGTCGAGTACTGGACTGTGAATAAAATCGATCTAAATCGCCTTGAGGCTTTCGAAATGTGGTGCTATAGAAGAATTTTAAAAGTTTCCTGGGTGGAGAAGATTCGAAACTCCACAATACTAGAACGTTTGAGCAAGACTACTGAGATCATAAAAAGCATCAAGCAGAGAAAGCTGGAATATTTCGGCATGTAATGAGAGGTCCCAAATATAGCAAACGTAGCAAAATATCATGCAAGGAAAAATAGCAGGCAAACGCAGTCCAGGACGAAGAAGAACCTCATGGTTGAAGAACTTGCGAGATTGGTATGGTGTTGATATAAGCATGCTATTTAGGGTGGCAGTGAATAAAATTAACATAGCTATGATGGTAACCAACGTTCTGAAAGGACATGGTACATGAAGAAGAAGAAGTCCAACGTGTTGGTAGACGAGAAACTTCCCAGAAGAATCAGACAGAATGCAAAGAAAATCTTGAAAAAACGCAGGTCTGTTTTAGAAATGCACAGGAGAAAAAGAAGCAGAGCAGGATAAAATATCACCATTGTTTCAGCACAAGACAATGTACCTGCTCACACCAGCAATGTTCTATTCATTGTTGCACTGACTCCATACAAACTCTTTATGTTCCCTAACCTAAATAAATTTTACATGAAAAGCAGTTTTCATTGAATAAAGAAGTATTGCAGCCACAGATGAGTATTTTGAAGTTCTTACAAATAATCGGTTCAAGAATCTCTGGAGAATACACTGGACTCAAAAGGGAGCATATTATATAGAAAAATAAACCAAAAAATTGTTTTATATTTCCACTGCTGGAAGTTTTCAAACTTCCTACATTTGTCAACAATTATTCTAAAAATGTGTTCAGATTTTTTTCAGCAGTGTATTTGTCTTTTTCTAAAACTGTTTTTAAATAACGATTTTGTTCTTTTAAAAGCTTTTTCAAATACATGAAACCTAAAAGTAGCAAAAACATGACAATTTGTTGAATAATATTATTGAAACTATTAATAGAGATGAAATTAACTGTCCTGTTTTTGTAAATAATTTTATTGGCATATTCAGTGTCTATGTAAAACTATGTAAAAGACAGACATAAAAATACCGTTTTTAGGTTGAATAGTTAGTTAGATTTTAAAGTTATTATTTTTGGATTAAAAAGAGAAATTTTGTAAAAATGCCCGCAAAGACTATTGGTTGATATGAATTTAGGGTACAAAAATGTAATCTGTTACAACTCACAATCAATAATCAATGACATTGACAAACAAATGCTCAAGCTAGTATGGTCCAATGGTCTACAGATCTAAGCTGTACTAGTAAGAGTAACTATGCTTGCCTAAAAAGAGCCCAAACGGAATACCAAGAAACATACTTAACGCTTCGTGGTATAGGACAAAGACCTACATAAGGAACTCTGTATAGCAATAACTAAAGAAGAAATAAAGAAGATTGTCAAGGGTCATGAAAATCGACTTCACGACCAAACAAACAGGGATCTGTTAGGTATTCAAGACCTAGTAAACCTAGTCAAAACAGTGAAGTACAAGTATTAGATTTTAAGGTGAACCATTGAGAATACCTAGCATACCTGCATAGAATGAAGTAGGAGATTCGGTTAAAGATAAGCAAATAAGTTGCTAGTTAATTATAGGATTAGGTGTATTGTTTCTCTAATAAATAAAAAATATATATCAATGCAAGTGGCAAGTTTACCATATAGGTAATAAAGAGAGAGATAGAGGACTTAGAAAAAACAATAATGGCACTAGAACCACTTAATGCGTTTTTATGATCATGGGTAGAGATTTTCCTGTTCACGAAGAAATTAGCTACGTTGGTTGAAGCTTTATGGTGAATACCAATATCTATCATTCTTTCTTAAAGAAAGTTCAATTTACGTCGTACAAGGATTTCCACAGTTTTCACTGTATTCCTTCACTCAACCGTTTTCTCCAGCTCTTTCTGTTTTGCCATTCCCTTTCCTGTAGATTTATTCTTTCCTTTGCTTCGTCCACTTCATCTCTGAAGGATCTTCGGGGTCTGCCTCTCTTCCTTTTTCCTACCGGGCTCCACTCTGTTATTTGGTTTATCCAACGATTTTGGTCTGCTCTTCTGACATGTACGTACCAGGTTAATCTCTTCTGTTCGATGTAGTATATTATGTCTGACTTCACTCCCATTCTTCTCTTAATCTCTATATTATTTATTCTATCTCTCCTTGTTACTTTGCAGCTTCTTCTTAGGAATTCCATCTCTTTTGCTCTTATTTTATTTTTAGTTTTTTATTTATTGCCCAATTTTCACACCCATACATGAGGATACTTCTTGTCATGGTATTCGACAAGTCATTCGACATGTCATGGTATTTATATGACTGCATTCGAATGCAGTCTCTTGTTTGTCCTAGTCTACGTTTTATATCTTCCTCAGTTGTTCCTTTGTTTAATATTATCAAACCAGAATACTTGTACTTATCAGTTGTTTTATTTCTGTATTCTCTGTTGTTAGGTATTCAGTTTTTTTTAGGTTTATTTCCATCCCATTCCTTGTATATTCCTGTTCCGCCTATTTCTGTGATACAGCTTTAAGATCAATAAAAAGGCACAAGAATTATCCATTTTTTGTCTGAATATTTAAAACTAGTTGGACTACTACTCCAATTGTGCTGCGTTCACGTCGAAATCCATATTGAGTATAAGGTAGCAGTGAATGAAATGTTCACTAGGGTGCATCGAAAAAGGCGAAGAAAAAATTTTTTTTGCGATGGAAAAATAATACTTCACAAAAGTTGCCCAATCAACTGGTAAGCATTTTGGAAATTTTTCGAAATTGGAAAATATCTTCTGCCCCCCCCCCCCCCCAACCCAACTAAAAATTTTGAAAAACTGTAAACATACGAAAAAAATTTTTATTTTGACACGAAAATGTAATAGCTCACAAAAGTTGCCTAACATACTATTTAATATTTTAGTAAAATTGCGTTGAAATAAAAAAAATATTTTCTGCCCCCCACGGCGACTAAAAATTAAAAAATACATTAATATGCGAACTTCTTTTGTAAGGAAAATGTAATACCTCATAAAAGTTGAATAAATAAATTGTGTTTAATTTGGAAAATATTTTCTGGTTTTACAAGGCAACTAAAAATTTTACTTAAGAAAAGTACACTCAAACATTTTTTTTTATAACAAAATAGCCTATCCGTCTCCCTAAAGTAACCCACGTTTTTAAATACTAAAATAAATATAAAGCAAAGTACAAAATTACTATAATTTTAAAATAGTGCATTAGGTATACCCTAAGGTATACCTAAGTATACCTAGGTATATTAGGCCCCGAAAAGATTGATCATAAATTACACCACAGATTCTGGGGTCAAAAATAGGTCGATTGAATCTCATTTACCTATATACAATAGTGCACACAAAAAAAGTTACAGCCCTTTGAAGTTACAAAGTGATAATCGATTTTTTTTTTCATATATCGAAAACTCTCAGCGATTTTTTATTAAAAATGGACCTGTGACACTTTCATGGCAGCAACATCTTAAAAAAAAATTAAAGTGAAATTTGTGCACCCACAAAAATTTTATGGGGGTTTTGTTCCCTTTAACCCCCCAAACTTTTGTGTACGTTCCAATTAAATTATTATTGTGGCACCATTAGTTAAACACAATATTTTTAAAACTTTTTTGCCTCTTAGTACTTTTTCGATAAGCCAGTGTTTATCGAAATATTTTGAATATTTGTCGAATCTACCACATATTTGTATATGGTTAAGTACGATTATAGAGACCTGTTAATAATCTGAAAATTTATTTATATTTTACATTTTTAGGTATATTTTGAAAAAAAAGCTACATCTCGATAAAAAGTGATTTATGAAAAAAAGACTAAGAGGCAAAAGTTTTAAAAACACTGTGTTTAACTAATGGTACCACAATAATAGTTTAATTGGAACGTACACAAACATTTGGGGGGTTTAAAGGAATAAAACCCCCATAAAATGTTTACGTAAATATATTGAAAAAGAAGCCGCATCTCGATAAAAACTGGCTTATCGAAAAAATAATAGGAGGCAAAAAAGTTTTAAAAACGTTGTGTTTAACTAATGGTACCACACTAATGAATTAATTGGAACGTACACAAAAGTTTGGGGGGGGGGTTTAAGGGAACAAAATCCCCATAAATTTTTTATGGGGTGGACAAATTTCACCTGCCATAAGAATGACACATGTCCATTTTCAATAAAAAATCTCTAATTCTTTTCGATATATTGAAAAAAATCGATTTTCATTTTGTAACTTCAAAGGGCTGTAACTTTTTTATGAGCACGTTCGTACTAAGGTAAGTTAGGTTAAATCGAACTATTTTTGAATCTTTTCGGGACACCCTGTATAATTATTACAAAAAATATGGTAAAAGCATCCTATTGGAAGATGTCTTCCGATTTAGCTTTAAAGTAAGGCATATTTTTTTTTGAAATCAATTCGCGTTTCTATAAATCCATCCCTCGAATACGATCCACAAACTGCTAGAGAAGCTTGTGTCACAAGCTTGACACATTGTTCTAAACATTGTTTGTGGCAGTGATATTTCTCAATCTCAATGTTAAAGGGGTCTAAGTTAGGATTCTTAATACAATTGCGCAGATTGTCACTCGAAAATCTAGAGAATATATGTGGTTATGTAAGATGATATTCTTGCTAGTTAATTAGCTCAAAGTAGTCGTTTGAATCAAAATTTTTATAGAGGAGAAAGTTTGAAGACCCTCACGTTTTTTGATTTGGTCACTGGTAAACTTCTTTTGATGTCCAAGGGGTAGATCATTTGAATGTCGCAGACGTACAAACCAGTAAAGCGGTTTTTAAGATGTTCTTTTAACAGTCGTATTACATCACACTTAACGCCAATATTTACGACTGCTCCGTCACATGCAATAGCTGGATTTGATACTTTTTGATGTACCAGACAGTGGAAACACATATCCAAAATATTTGCACCCTGGCTCATGTACAAGTGTTAGGTGTTCTTCCACGATCGATAAAACTTGGTACCTTTTTTTTCTCAAGCTAAAGTTTTGTCTTGCGTCGGTACCTTTCTTCTTTTACCGTTGTTCTCTCTGAATATATTTGTTTTTGTTTTCCCTACCAATCGAGCTTATCACCATTTTTCTAGAAGCTCTTTGATTTAATAGAAATTCTCGATCATCCAGAGGCACTTTTTGAGATTTGCTACAAAGACCATTAATCAGAGTGTCACATTTGCAAGCTGCAAGATCGAAACGTGTAGTTTTACTTAAAGTGCTTAAAGCATTGAATTTTATTTTTGTAAAATTCACTGTTTTGCCTGTTCTTAAATGGTTTCATAAGTTTGATATATTTGTAATGATAGACTTTTAAAAGCTGAACAATTCTTGTATGCTAAATTATTGGAATTGAAGCCTTTTTCCATATTTCCTTCAATTTAATTGCAACCTTTTCGGCAATCCGAAAAATTCTGGCTCTTTCTTGATGAGTTTTTTATCCTATTGCAACCACAAAACTTCATCGCTTGTGTGTATTTCGGTAAAACATTTTCAGGTATATTTGGTGATTGCCCAAAAATGGGGCGGTCCACAGCACATATTGATTTTATTCCCCATGGTCCTGGTTAATCTATTTTAAAAATCTTTAATTTACAAACTATAATAACGAAGCAACGCATCGCACCAAACATAAGCGAAAATTACACGCACGGACTCACAAAGCGGGACATTTCAAAGGGGTTTTGGAAACTGAAAAAACAAATATCGTTTAAATTTGTAATATACATCATTTTAAGTTTTCTTTAATTGATCTTGGATCGAGTTAGCACATATTTTATTCCAAATTAAATAAATTGATATTTCCATAAAAATCAGATATTTAATAAAATTCAAGGTCGTTGGGGGGGGGGCAGAAAATTCGTTTAGAAAAAAAATTAAAAATACTAATATGCTGAAAAATAACACTAGCAACTTTTCACGTTATTAGATATAACATTTCCAACTTTTATTTTTTCGATGCACCCTAATGTTCACTCCTAATTTAATTATTATCTCTAAGTTTTTGTAATATAGGAAAACAATCATTTTCATATCAGTGAAACCACATGTTTACAACGATATACGCAAGAGACTCGAAATTTATAAAATATTCTGACTTTTAAGTACTATTCTACTCCGTCCGGTATAAATTCCAGATGTCTGTATGTAAATTACTTTATTTAAATTGTCGCTTAAAATACACAAACAATGTAATTGTTTGTCGAAGGTAAAGTTCAAATATATTTACCAAAAATGTTTGCTGTTGACACTTTTATTCCTAATGTAGTCCATTACATATCTACATTTTTTTATTCATACAGCTCGAGATAGCTATTTTTTATTTAAATTTTACTTTTAGTTAATATATTTCATTTTTTCCTCGATCATTTTTATATGAACTTTTTTTGCTACGTTTTTCCTTATTTTCCTGTCGAATGTTTTTTTTTTCGTTCTACGCAAATCTTCTTACAAATTATTTAATAATTTTTTCGTAGTCTGAATTTACGTGTCTTTCTTTATTCCATTACGAGATAGTACCGTTTGATCATTGGGTTATTACTCCAAGCTAATAAGCTAGAAATAGACCATGTTCGGAACACTCAAGATCCAGGTAGCTGAATACCTTTTTAGTTGTTGTAGATCTATAGGAAGAAAACCTACCTGTTTCCTGCCTAGAGTTCGCGTCCGTTTTTAATTATTAATAATTTAGTGCAAAAATCGCGATTTTTTCGATTTTTTGCACACCATTCAAAAGCTAAATAGTTGACATAAAGTTACAAAATTTAATTCTTTAGAACATTAAAACACCTTCAAAATGCCGATTTTTTAAATTTAAAAAGTTAATTTGTTGCTACGCAAACTGCTAAATAAATGAAAATCGTTATTTGTTAATAACTTTTACTAAAACTACCTTAGAACTTTAGTGTTCCACCCAAAGTTCGGTATTGGGGTACTTAACAAGCCCTCAAAATTTGAGACCGATCCATTAATTAGTTTAAGAGTTATTCTAATTCTTTATCCCAGAGACCTTTATTTTGCAATAACATAAGACAGAAAATAATGAAGATATGGCAATTCTGCTTATGCTAAATGAAAGTAGAAAACTGATACTGATGCTATCAAAATGTACTAAAAAAAGATAAAAAAATTATCTAATATAGTCAAAAATACTAATGCCAAATTTATGAAATTTTGCAGTTTATAAACATTTAAAATAACTTTAAAAATATTGTCCGTAGAAAAAATTATTTACGTATTAGAAAAGCTGGTATAGTGAAGGGGGAGCTGGGAGCCGACAAATGCACGAGTTTAAAAACTAAAGAAGGCAACTTAAAACTACATACTATCATTTTCTTTATCTCGGGATCTACTGAATATATTTTGATCGTTCTTTTTTTAATTTGTATGTAACTTTTCTGTACATTACAAATATGCAATTTGTCTAGACATTTATTAGTTAATAAACAGTCTAACCTGTTTAAATAATTTTTGAAAAAATAATTTTTTCCCAAGAATCCATGATTTTAATCATACTATCGTTATTAATCATAGCAAAAGTTAAGGTATACTTTAATAAATAAATTATCTTCAACAAATAATTATATAATAAAAATTATTTATTTATTAAAGTGTACTTTAACTTCTTCTATGATCATTAATGATACTATTATAATATTATTATTATAATGATAATATTTTTTCAAGAATTGTTTAAACAAATAAGACTCTTTATTCATTAATACATTTATAAACAAATTTCATCTTTGTAATATACGTAGAAATTACATACAAATTAAAAAAAGAAAGATCAAAATCCATTGAGTTGATCCGGAGATACAGAAAATTATATTCCTTTGAAATTGCTTTTTCGGTATTTTAACTCGGTGGATTTGTAGGTTCCCCATAGTAATCGTTTGAACTAAATTTTGAAAAATCGTAGAGGGTGCTGTGAAGGTACGATGTTTGTGCAAATTTTTTAAGAAAAAATACAAATCCCATTCTTTAAAATGGCATTAATGAGATTCCTTAATTATTATAAACAAATTAGCTGTGAATAAAAAAAGATATGGCTAACTTTGTTCCAAATTAACCCAGGCTCAATTTTTTTATTTGAAAATTCGTGTTAAAATACTATGTTTTCGAATATATAAAAAGATTGTTTCTACGGACAAATTTTTTAAAGTTATTCTAAATGTTTATAAACTACAAAATTTCAAAAATTTGGCAATAGGATTTTTGATTATATAATTATTTTGTTTATCTTTTTTAATACATTTTGATACTATCACTCTTCTACTTTCATTTGGTATACTCAGAATTGCCATATCTTCATAATTTTCTGTCTTATCTTATTGCAAAATAAAGGTATCTGGGATAAACAAATAGAATAATTCTTAAATTAATTAATGGATCGGCCTCAAATTTTGAAGATTTATTAAGTACGCCAATACCGCTCGAGTAACTGCAAATGGCTTAGCCGGGTAAGATGATGAAAAGTGCCCCCAACTCGATTCGAATTCCATATAGGTCACCGTTTAGCACATATAGTGAAACTAACTTTCTAAAATTTTTAGCCCACTAGGTGGTCATGTGATCCACGTAGAGCCTAATTAGGGTTTTTACGTTTTTATTTTTTATCTCAGCCGCATCGAGAACTAGAGAAAAACTTTAAATAAAAAAGTTGTAAGCTTTAAAAAGTTCTGTCCGAAATTTTTTTTTTTTATTTTTGGCGGGAAATTTAATTTTTAGAACGATTTTAAAATTTGAAATGAGTATAAAAAAATAACTAAGATATTCGTTTTCACAAAAAAAATATATGACGTGTATATTTGCATAATGTTTCACCCTGAATTTTTCCAAATTTTTAAATTTGGTGAGACGCAGCTTTAAAAATAAAAAACCGCATTTTTCCGGTTTTTTTTTCGTTTTTTGATACAATTTTATACGTATTTTTCAAAAAAGGTAACACCGTCACTGGAGTAGGTAAAAAATTGAAAAATAATTGGGGTTTGCTCAATAAAAATTTTTTGTAACGCCATTCATTTTCAAGATACAAAAAAAAGAAAAGAAAATTTTACACATTTTTTACGATTTTGCCGAAACTACTGGCAACATTGTAATAAAACTTGGCGGGTTTTAAGAGGTAAGCTATTGTGCATGTTTTGACATACAATTAAGGATTTGATATTCTTCATTGGCGCGCTTAGGGGTAATGGTCTGAACTTTTCAAAGAAAGGAAGATAGTACGCCACTGACATATTTCAAATTAACAATCATTTTTGAATTTCTCATTCAATTTGCGATAAAAAAACTATCTTCTCATTTTTTCATACGAGGCACCGTTTTGCTGCAAAAAATAAAATATCTTAACGCTTCCAATGTATTCGAATTAGTTTTTATAATGGATGTACGAGTTTATGTAGATGTTGAAACTACTAATAGAAGTTCGAATACTTTGTGGTTATTAAGATGTTTTATTTTTTGAATAAAAATGGCGCGCCGTATGAAAAAATAGGAAGATAGATTTTTTGTCACAAATTGAATGAGGAATTCAAAAACGATTGTTAATTTGAAATATGTCAGTGGCGTACTATCTTTTTTCTTTAAAAAGTTCAGACCATTGCCCGTATGCGCGCCAATGGTAAATATAAAATTCTTAATTGTATGTCAAATAATGCACAACTACCTCTTAAAACTCGCCAAATTTTATTACAATGTTGCCAGTAGTTTCGTCAAAATCGTAAAAAATGTGTAAAATTTTGTTTTCTTCAACGCCCTGTATCTTGAAAATGGATGGCATTACAAAAAATTTGTATTAAGCAAACCCCAATTATTTTTCAGTTTTTTACCTATTCTAGTGACGGTATTACCTTTTTTTAAAAAATATGTATAAAATTGTATCAAAAAACGAAAAAAAAAACGAAAAATGCGGTTTTTTATTTTAAAAGGTGCGTTTCACCAATTTTGAAAAATTTGAAAAAATTCAGGGTGAAATATTATGCAAAAATACACGTTACATATTTTTTTCGTGAAAACGAATGTCTTAGTTATTTTTTAATACTCATTTAAAATTTTAAAATCGTTCTAAAATTTAAATTTCCCACCAAAAATTAAAAAAAAAATTTCGGACAGAACTTTTTAAAGCTTACAACTTTTTTATTTAAAGTTTTTCGATAGTTCTCGATGCGGCTGAGATAAAAAATAAAAACATAAAAACCCTAATTAGGCTCTAGGTGGGTCACATGACCACCTAGGGGGGTAAAAATTTCAGAAAGTTAGTTTCACTATATATTCTAAACGGTGGCCTATATGGAATTCGAATCGAGTTGGGGGCACTTTTCATCATCTTACCCGGCTAGGCCCTTTAGCATACTTTCCTCCCCTAGTATGAGGATTTATTGATAAAAAACATGGCTAGTTGTTAAAACACATAACTTTTTTATTTTCCAACAGCAAATGAATCAAAAAAGAAAATGTTAAGAAAGCATAAGTCTACAATCGAGTTTTAATTTTAATATTTTATATATGCTAGAATATTCCACAGGGTGTTCCGAACTTTAAGAAAAAAACAACACTATGATTGTTACACCCGGTATAAAATTACATTTACCTGTCTAGCAGCAATATTATTACACCGATATTCTTAAATAATAAGGCTATATAATAACATACTAAAAGAATCACTATAATCGGACAACAGGTTTAGGAAATTCGAGACATGACATCAAACATGTCCCATTTTTAAGGTGTTCGGCTAATTTTGCCGGTGTGTGTATTAATCTCATTCTAGCCCTTAAACTAATTCTCTCTCTCTCTCTCTCTCTCTCTCTCTCTCTATCTATCTATCTCTCTCTCTATCTCTCTCTATCTCTCTCTCTCTCTCTCTCTCTCTCTCTCTCTCTCTCTCTCTCTCTCTCTCTCTCTCTCTCTCTCTCTCTCTCTCTCTCTCTCTCTCTCTCTTTCTTTCGTATTCGTATCATAATTTTATTAAAATTTCGACATCTTTTCGAAATTATATTAACAATAAATGAGTGTATTAAACTTTGTAATACGCCATATTAAAGCTTTTTCCATTCTCTCGAAGCTGTTTGTACTAAGAAAACCATAAGTCTTACTGTTTTCCATTAATTTGCAAAAAAAGAAAAAAATACCATTTTTTGACACTAAATTGTTTATAAATTAAAATGGCTGCCAGATCCTACGCAGGAAATAGTTACAATTTGTTCTTACAGGTATTACCTGTCGAAAAAGTGCTTCAGTACCCTGGCTGTTGAAGTGTCATGGAAAAAACCTTATTACCCTGGACTACCTGTATCTGTTCTTGATTGCTTGTGTTAGGTTAGCTGGTATCCCTATTTTTTCCCTATATACAGGGTGTAACGAAAATACAGGTCATAAATTAAATCACATATTTTGAGACCAAAAATAGTTCGAATGAACCTAATTTACCTTAGTACAAATATGCACATAAAAAAAGTTACAGCCCTTTGAAGTTACAAAATGAAAATCGATTTTTTTCGAATATATCGAAAACTATTAGAGATTTTTTATTGAAAATGAACATGTGACATTCTTATGGCAGGAACATCTTAAAAAAGAATTATAGTGAAATTTGTGCACCCCATAAAAATTTTATGTGGGTTTTGTTCCCTTGAACCCCCCCAAACTTTTGTGTACGTTCCAACTAAATTATTATTGTGGTACCATTAGTTAAACTCAATACTTTTAAAACTTTTTTGCCTCTTAGTATTTTTTCGATAAGGCAGTTTTTATCGAGTTGCGGCTGCTTTTTTAATATGTTTACATAAAAATTTTATGTGGGTTTTGTTCCTTTAAACCCCCCAAATGTTTGTGTATGTTCCAATTAAGCTTTTACTGCGGTACCATTAGTTAAACACGGTATTTTTAAAACTTTTTTGCCTCTTTGTATTTTTTCGAGAAGGCACTTTTTATCGAGATATTACTTCTTTTTTAATATAATTCAAAATATACCCAAAAATGTAAATCATAAATAAATTTTCATATTTTTACCAAGTCTCCATAATCGTACTTAGCCATATACAAATATGTGGTGGATTTGACAAATATTCAAAATATCTCGATAAAAACTGAGTTTTTGAAAAAGTACTAAGAGGCAAAAAATTTTTTGAAATATTGTGTTTAACTAATGGTACTATAATAAGAATTAAATTAGAACGTACACAAAAGTTTGGGGGGGTTTAAAGGAACAAAACCCCCATAAAATTTTTATGGGGTGTCCAAATTTCACTATAACTTTTTTTTCAGATACTACTACCATAAGAATGCCACACGTCTATTTTCAATAAAAGATCTCTAATATTTTTCGATATATTGGAAAAAATCGATTTTCATTTTGTAACTTCAAAGGGCTGTAACTTTTTTTGTGTGCACATTTGTACTAAGGTAAGTTAGGTTTAATCGAACTATTTTTGGTCCCAGAATATGTGACTACATTTATGACCTGTATTTTTGTTACACCCTGTATATTTATATGCCAGATCGTATATTATATGCATGAATACAGTCTCTCTCAATATATACCGTGTACAAAACTTCGTTCATGGTCTAGACTCTAGACTCTAGACAAAGACCACATGCGCCTCGAAACATCGAAACAACACTCTTCAATTGTTAGATGAATCATTTATTTAAACGCATTGTTATGTCTTTTATATCTTTATTTATACAGTACAAATTCATTGACGCATGCATAATTGGTCTGCGAAACAGGATGGAAACAATATGTGATCATTCTCCATATTCACCACTTTTGTATGAACAGTTTTCAATACGTCTAAATCAATGGTCAATACCCGATAAATAAGATAGGCCAGTTCAGACAACAATGTACAAGTAATCTAAAATTTCACTAAAATCCCTCGGAAACTACGAGAACTGTAGAGTTATAGAGCTATATGGCTGTCATAGGTATGCTTTAAAATATATACTAAACTAATAGAGAAGAAAATAAAAGACAAGAAGAGGAAATGGAATTGGGAGATGAATAAGAGGCATTTAGACCAGGATGACAGAAAAATGACATGTATATCATTAGGAACCTAATGGAAAGAAGCATAGACACGGGGGAAACTAGTATTAGCATTCATAGACCTAAAAACAGCATTTGACACGATAGTAAGACATAAGGAAATGCTTAAGGAAAATAAATGTGCCAAATATATTGATAAAAAGTACAGAAAGTACGTACAAACAGGTAAACGGAAGAGTAGAAATTAATAACAGCGGAAAGATCCGAAGAATTTAATGTTGGAATGTAATATTCAACTATAAATTATTATTTTTGTTAGTTTGCTTAAATAAATATACGCATTCTTCAAGGGTCATTTCCGACTTCTCCGAACCAATAATTCGATACACTCTTGCCTAAAATTGCATAAAAGTATCATGTTACATGTGAATGTGAGAACTGTGTGTGGTGTGTGTTATATTTTATTTTTTGTATTCAGAATCAGTCTGTTTAGACGAGGCAACGAAGCATTAAACCTAGGAATTTTGTGTAGTAAAATGAATCGTTATGCAACTTTTTGCATTCGATTCGTGAGAGTGTCAGGCAATTTTGTGAACTATATTGATCTCCGGCAAAAATTTTTGCGCATGAGAAAAAGCATCTTTAAAGTGCATCTCGCAGAGATGGAAAATAAAAAATTTAGGACTCAGAAAATATTGACGGAAATGAGTTTTATTTTTATACTTGGGGGGTTTTGGAGGTCACTGAACACCAATTTCATGACGGCGATGGTCTCCGAGGTACCTGGTGCCCAGCTGGAACTCGTCACCTGGGACGATCGAATAATTCGCGGGACGATCGAATAATTCGCGAAATGAAGATTGGATCGAAAAATTGAAAAAAAGGTGTTCAATATTTTGTAAAAATCTATCGAATGACACTAGACACGACCACCTCACTCCACCCCATGGAGGTGGGGTGGGGGTAACTTTCAAATCTTAAATAGAAACCCCCCGTTTGTTATTGCAGATTTAGATTGTTTACGTAAAACTAAGCAACTCTTATTCGAGATATTTTTTAGAATTGTGGATAGATGGAGCTATAATCGGAAAAAATGATTTTTCGTGATACCATAGGTAAATTATAGAAACGGTCTAATATCTCGAGAAATACAATTCCAAATAAAAAACCAAAAAATACGTCTTTTATATTTTTTAAGAACCTATCGAATAACATAAAACACGACCCTCCGCTCCACCCCCTGGAGGTGGGCTGGGGTGTAACTTTAAAATCTTAAATAGGAGCCCCCATTTTTTATTGCAGATTTGAATTCCTTACGTAAAAAAAAAATATGAAAAAAAATTTTTAGGAAACGCTTTTCTTTAGTTACGAGTGCCTAAAATTAAAAATATTATAAAAAATCAACTAAAAAGCAAAAAATAAAAAAAATTGACAAAAACACATTCGTTAAAGAAAAGCGTGGCGCGTCTTCATCGAATAAACGGTTTTCGCCCCACGCTTTTCTTTAACGAATGTGTTTTTGTCAATTTTTTTTATTTTTTGCTTTTTAGTTGATTTTTTATAATATTTTTAATTTTAGGCACACGTAACTAAAGAAAAGCGTTTCCTAAAAATTTTTTTTTCATATTTTTTTATTTTTTACTTTTTAGTCTTACACTTTTCAAACCTTAAAATATATCGTCATGTTTATTAAAATATGTATAAAACATATGATGTAGGTACAAACATGAAAAGTAGTCGGAATCGGCAAAAAATTTGAAAGTTAATTGCATAACGTAAACAATTAACGTAAAAAGTGAAATTAGGTATAGTTCATATAATTAGCTACACTCTGTAAAAGTTTCAAGTTTCTTCATTGTAAAAAACAAGAGATTTTAATCATTTTCCGTTAAAATCGTTTTTTTATTTAGACAATTAATAAACATAAACAATTTTTTTATTGACTATTCGTGTATTGTTTCCGCGAATGCATATGTCTGCAAATTTTTAGTCATTTGCATTGAGCAAAAGGCAGTCAAATTAACGTCCAAAGATTTGGCCCAAACGATTGGACTAAAGAAAAGCGTTTAATTAATACGCCAAAACCAATGCGTTAATGTTAATTGTTGTTCTGAAGCTATTTTCTTGTGGCATTTTTATAATCAAGTATATTCAAATGGGAAATAAGCCACAATTTTACCTAAAAATGATTTTATTAACGTTTCGACGCCCAAGTCGGGTGTCGTTGTCAAAATACAAAATAATACTAAATAAACAAAAATGTTGTTGCTTAGTAAAAAAATCTTCTAATAATTTATTTAATCTGACTCATTTATATCGGCAATTCAGACACGTATTATACATTTTAAAGTAGACGACTTTAAAATGATATTGCCAATATTGATGAGTTGCGTTCCTGGGACGACTTTACTAAAAGATAGTTCATTCGATTACATGAAATCAATCCCAACTCAAGAATATCCGCCACAAAAAAATCATAGCATGTGATCTGTCTTTAAAAAGACAATCAAATGCAACGGTGGCACTGAAATTCTCGCGTTAGAGATTCCATAGTAGAAATCACGAGGGAAAACCAGGAAAAACCTCGTGATACTATCCCGACATCGTAAGTATTTGGGTTTACATTTAGTTTACTCTCAAAACTAATACCAAATTCTGACTTGATATTTTAAATTTTAAATAATACTAAAATACTAAATATGTACTAACTCGATGTGTTACTGATTTACTAATTGTGGTATTTTCTTTCTATTGACTTCCTCCTTTAATATGGGTAACCACATCCTACTGCATTCTACCGAGGAATTTGCGACACAATTGGTTTCATTTAGCATAATTAGAGCCGCTTCTTTGATTTTTCTCTTTTTACTATCTGCTTCTTTTAGGACTATACTTGAATCTCTCCACTGAACTCTATGTTCATTATCCCATGCGTGTTGACATATTTGAGATCTATCTATAATGTTAATTGTAGCACAAAACCTCTCTACCGGTGGTTTTTCTAAGACTACGATAAAAACAGGAATTTTTTTAATTTGAAGTTTGGTTGAACGATGGCTTAGTGTAAAAACCTCATATCTCATTGTACAGAAAATTTTACATGAGTGACTTTAAACTGAATTTCTGCATACTATAACCCAAAATATATATATGAAAAATGTATGTGTAATGATCTAAATATATTCAGAATCAAAAATATGTAAACATAGTTTTTTTGTTTTAAGTTATAGTATGCAGAAATTAAGTTTAAATTCTCTCCTGTAAAATTTTCTGTGAAATGAGATAGGAAGTTTTCACACTAAGTTATCGTGAAGTTTTGTTTCGTATCATATTGAAATTTGACACGAATAATAGAGGAGCAAAGTATGCTAAATTTGCAGTCACTTGAGCGATATGGGGACCTATTGGGTTGTGATTATTAGGTCCTAAAACCAAAAAAAGTTAATAAAAATTTTCCATTTTAGTGGGAACTTCCCACTTTTTAATTTAATTTTCCATTTCCAATAATGGTTTTTTCCGATTATAGCGCCATCTATCCATAGCTCGAAAAAATGTCTCGAATAAAAGTTGCCTATTTTTACGTAAAGAATCCAAATCTGCAATAAAAATTTGGGGCTTCTATTTAAGATTTTAAAGTAACCTCCAACCCCACCTCCGTAGGAGGTCATGTTTGATACCATTCGATAGATTTTTCAAAAACATAATGAAATATTATTTTGCAGTTTTTCGATCTGATGATTATTTTGCAAAATATCGCGGGTTTAAATTTAAAATTTAAAATTTACCCCCCAACCCTCTCCGTAGGGGTCATGTTTGGTACCATTCAATCGATTTTTGAAAAATATTGAAGACACATTTTTTAGTTTTTTTGATCTGACGTTCATTTCGCGAAATATTCGCTTTTTTTGTGAAAGTTTTTGATTCACGCATTTCCTTACGCCCCGCTCAAATCGTCAGATTTTTGAAATATACACTATTTTGCATGTACTTATCTTACCTACCTTATCTTATGACAATTTCGAGTATTTTTAATGATAAATTTTTTTTCGGGCCCCCCATAACGAACTTCCCTCTGTTAAGAGCCAATATATGGCAGATGTACATCTGCAGGGTTCCAGGTTTCTCCCCATATGATAATCTGACGCGCTCAAGTAACTGCAAAAATCCCCGCTTGGGCTCGCCTACCATAAGCGCCGATTTTTATATAAACAAATATGAGCGTTCAAAATTTGAAACTTCATTGTTTATGAAGCATAACGTAAACAATTAACGTATAAAATGAAATTATGTATAGTTCATATCATTAGCTACAAAAGGTAAAAGTTTCAATTTTCTACCTTGTAAAAAACAAGAGAATTTAAGCATTTTCCCTTAAAATCGTTTTTTTTTATTTAAACAATTAATAAACATAAAAAAAAATTTATTGACTATTCGTGTATTGTTCCCGCGAATACATATGTCTGCAAATTTTCATTCATTTGCATTGAAGACAAGGCAGTTAAATTAACGTCTAAAAATTTGATGCAAACTATTGAACTAAATAAAAGCGTTTAAAAATAAGTAACCTTTATTCGAGACATTTTTTCGAGTTATGGATAGATGGCGCTATAATCGGAAAAACACTATTTATTAGCGCCATCTATTAACAATTCTAAAAAATATTTCAAATAAATATTACTTAATTTTTCATGAGGAATCCAAATCTGCAATAAAACATGGGAATCCCCATTTCAGATTTTAAAGTTAACCCCCACCCCACCTCCATTGGGTGGAGTGGAGAGGCGTGTTTGATGTTATTCGACAGGTTCTCGAAAAATATTAAATATGTATTTTTTGGTGTTTTATTTGGAAGTGTATTTCTCGAGATATTAGAGTTTCTATAATTTACCTATAGCTATGGTATCACGATAAATCGTTTTTTCCGATTTTAGCGCCATCTATCCACAATTCGAAAAAATTTTTCGAATAAAAGTTGCTTATTTGTACGTAAGAAATCCAAATCTGTAATAACAAATGGGCGTTTCCGTTTAAGATTTTAAAGTTACCCCCACCACACCTCCAGGGGATGGAGTGAGGGAATCGTCTTTAGTGTCATTCGATAGATTTTTGAAAAATATTAAACGCGTATTTTTCAGTTTTTCGATCCCATCTTTATTTCGCGAATTATTCGATCGTCCCAGGCGACGAGCTCCACCCTGGGCACCAGGTACCTCGGAGACCATCGCCGGAGACCATCGCCGTCATGAAATTTGTGTTCACTGACCTCCAAAACCCCCAAATATAAAAATTGAACACATTTCCGTCAATATTTCCTGAGTTCTAAATTTTTCATTTTCCATCTCTTTGAGATGCACTTCGAAAATGTATTTTCTCATGCACAACATTTTTTTGCCTCACATCAATTTAGTTCACAAAATTGCCTGACACTCTCTCAAATTGAATGCAAAAAGTTGTATGAAGATTCATATTACTGCACAAAATTCCTACGTTTTGGGCTTTTTAGTGCTTCGTTGCTTCGTCTAGTTAGAATATTTTGTAAAGGAAACATCTTAATTTCTTTGTTTGTATTATTGTAATAATTCGGTTCGGTTAAAATAAAAATAGTTTTTATCTTTTATTTGAACCTTTTATTATCTTATATTTCTAATATTTAATTGGAAGAGAGTTATTAAACAAGGAGATAGTATCAGCCCTTTGCTATTCATAATAGTAATAATAAACGAATTCATAAGAAATACTAGAGTAAGAACCAACGAATTACATACAATAATAGGATACTATAGATCAGGGGTCACCAATTAGCGGACCGCGGTCCGCATCCGGGCCGTGAGCTACTTTTGTGCGGACCGTCATTAAATTCAGAATATAGCATTTGGGAATTTTGAAAAGGTTTGGCCATGAAATTGTATATTATGTTTGACTCAACTTATGTGTGCGAAGCCGCTTTATCAAGAAGGAACTATATTAAAAATCTCATCCCAATGAGAATCAATTGCACCAAACTCACTCCAAACTTCAGACAGGTTGTACATAATAAAAAATGTCATTTTTCTCACTGATAAATTTGTAAAGAATGACAAATTTTATGATTCGTTTTTTTTGTGGATTCCTGTTCAAAAATGTCCCCGTAAACAAATCAGAAGGGGCCCGGGATGCCGGGCAAAACAATCTTTTTATACAAATTCAAAATTACCTTTTAGCCTCGAAAATTGTATTTAAAAAAAAAGGTCTCTCGTCATTTTTTTCAAGAGTTGATTACTTTCGAGTTATAAGTGATTTAAAATCTGAAAAATGTGACAATACCAACGCATTTTCGAGGTTTGAAAACTCATATGTAAATTATTAGTTTTCAGGTTGCCAAGTGCCTAAATTGAAGTTTATAAATTCAATTTCAAGATTCTAACGAGTAATCGGAACTAACTTCAATATAGACCGTTGTTTTTTAATTGTTAGTTATGCGAGTCCACTCGACTTTTAAGTCGCCGCACCTCTCAATTTATGGTGCGTCTCTGACGCACTTATTATACATATTATACGTACTTATGCAAAAAATGACCAACAAATACCTACTTCAGATTTATTAGAATTTTATAATTATTAACATATTTTTTTCTTAATGATTTATTTATTTATTCAATTAATTATTGCCAATGTGCTAATTAAATACGCCAATAAAAACAAACGGTCGAAATTGAAATAAACCCTGATAACTCATCAGAATCTTGAAATTGAATGTTTAAACTTCAATTTAGGCACTTGACAACCGCAAAAATAATAATGTACACATGAATTTTCAAACTTCGAAAATGCTTATTTTCGCATTTATCAGTTTATAAATCGCTTAAAACTTGAAATCTATCAAGTTTTGAGAAAAATGACAGAAAATCTTTTTAGTTGAAGATGACCCAAGAATGCTAAAAACATATTTTCGGGAGCAAAAAAGGTGATGTTTTGGATTTATTAAAAAACTGTTAAAACACAATTTCTGAGTAAAAATTTCGCATTGCACCCTTCTGATTTGTTTATCGAATTGTAACAACCAGACAGGTAGTGTTAACTCCGGACCCCGGAAGTGTCATAGGTTTTCGAAACGGACCCTCAGGAAATATAATTGGTGACCCCTGCTATAGATTACAACCGGTTACATTAGGAGTCCTTAATGCATGCGGACGACATAGTACTAATAGCAAATTCCGAAATAAAATGAAGAAACTAATGGATGTATGGGTAGAACAAATAGGAGAAATTAAAATGGAAATTATTTTTTTATTATTATTATCCCGGTTATTTATAGCGTTCTTCGCCTTCCGGTTCCCAGTTTCCAGCTTCGTCAGTCGTTCCATCCGCCAGGGTTAAGATTCCTTTCCGACATTGCCTTCTGAATGCCTCCTAGCCATGATTGTTTCGGCCTTCCTTCTCCCTTCTTTCCCTTGGCGTCCATTTTAGAATTTGTTTTGGCAGTCTGTCGTCGTCCATTCTTTCTACAGGGCCATACCAGATCAGTTGTCTCCTTTGAATTTCGTCTATGATGGTTGACTTGACACCCATTATATTTCTGATTTGGTCATTCTTTGGTCATTCTCTGGGTATTCTTTCAAGCCTTGATTTCAATCAAAAAAATTTAGATAGTAATATTGATTAACAGTGATTACTGAATAGTATTTCGTTGTCACAACAATTTAATTTGTTGTTTCAACGAACTTTTAGACATTGACGAATGTATTTGGTTATTGCCACAATGATTGAATAATAATTGTGAGAATAACTAGAGTACATTAATCAATAACACTCAATTTATTCAGCCAATAACTTAGTTTCGTATATTTAATAAATACTGTTAATTCTGGCAGCAACTCACGTTCTTGATTTCGTAGATGACAAGCAATTACCTCGGTTTATCAGTGACAACGTACAGATTTCATTAAAACAATGTACAAATGTTGTTAATATAGAGTAATATATTATTATTGAATAGATGTAAATTGATTGTTGTGACAACGAATGCATTAATCAATCTACTACTGCATTTAATACCCACAATCAATGCGGTTATTGTGACAATAATCGTAGTTGTTGAGACAATAAATGTTTTGCTTGATCATTTGAAAGTTAACGGCGTTTCCTTATCGTGATACCCCTAGCTTCTCTGTGTTACTGAAGTGCCGAATAATAATTGCATTTCGTTTTCAAGTGTAGTCCGTAGTAGAAGGAAGTTTTTGTGTGTCTATTATCGTGAAATTTCGGTCGAATTCTTTTTAAATGTATTCATTTTTTTCAAATCCTAAGAAAACTAATTATTATTTTTAAAAATTTAAATGCAAAATAAAATATTACAGTATTATCGAGGGTCTGAAGTCCCTGAGAACCTCTATAATGATTATTTTAATAAGTCACAGGGGTGAAAAAGAGAAAATTTAGTATGATTTTTAATTTTAAATAGGCATACCATTTAAAAGAAAATTTTTGTTTATTCTAAGGGACTTTCTGCCCTCGATAATAATGTAATATTTTATTCTGCGTTTAAATTTTTCAAAAATACTTATTAGTTTTCTCAGAAATAAAAAAAATAAAAGCGTTTAAAAAGAATTCGATCGAAATTTTGCACCTGCGCTCTCAAAAAGGATTAGTGTTATACATTTTTGGAACCACTATTTCAAACGCTTTTAAATAAGCTGTCACATGACGTACTTTCCCATTAAAAAAAATCAAAGTTATGCCGCGCCTGTCACCTGAAGAGGGATCGTGTAAAGTTCGAAACATTGATGTTATAATATACTTTGATTATTTTAAAAATCGACCTGTCTGAGCGTTTTGCTTATGTGCTAAAAATAAATAAGTTAATAAGGGAGCGGGGGGAGTGTAACACTTATTCCAGTACACTCTATAAGTGAAATCATATGAAAAATCACACAGTGTAAAGTCCTTTAGGTTAAGGACAAGAAAGGGGGATTTAAAAAATTATTATTAATCTATTAATATCATACATTGGGCTATTGCATTCAGTAATTATTAATATAAAATACGTTCATAGTAGGAATGAACGAAACTGATTGTAAGAATGAATAGAATTGATTGTAAGAAAACCCGTATTTATTGTGGGAATGAACGGAATCAATTGTAACAATAAACGGAAATAATTGTAGAAATAAGCGAAATACGTTAGGAGAAATAACACTGTTATTGACACAACGAATAGTCTTCGTCGGCCAATTAACGACGTTGTTGTTTCAATCAAGTAGTGTTCGTTGACACAGTGAACAGAGTTCGTAATACCAATAAAGTGATATTATGGTATACATAATGAATGTTCATCCATTCTATAAAGGTAATACATTGGCTCAACGAACGAAAATAATGAATTGATGAACATCGTTTTGTTGTCCCAATAAAACCAAGAACTGGACAAATTTTAAGTATTGCGTTTGTTGTCTGAATTAACATTTTTATTGATCTTACGTACCTTTTTCGTTGAGTGCTTCTAGCCGATCTTCTCCAGAAGTCCATTTCCAATGCAAGTAGGCGTCGTTCCAGGGATTTAGTAAGTTGCCATGTTTCGCATCCATAGAGCACTATACTTTTAAAGATGGAGTTAAAGATAAGATGTTTTCTTTGATTAGATAGTTCTTTCATCGGGTTTAGGCATCCAATCACCCTTTTTCCTTTCATGATTCTTTGCTCTATCTCTTTTTCGGTGTGCCCACTCTTGGTGATTGTTATTCCCAAATATACAACAGTTCTTGGTTGTTTCTTGTTTGTTAACTATTAGATCTTCTACTTCAGTCCCGATGCATAAGTATTGCGTTTTGTTTCTATTTACAGAAATTGAAATAAACAAGGAAAAACGTAAGATAATAATAATCAACGGCAAAGACGATAAGAAAGATAATGAGAGCACGATAAAGTGTAAAGAATTGGAAATAGTTACAACTTACGAATATCTGGGAAATATAATTACGAACGACGAAAGAATAGAATAGGAAATAACAAACATAGCAACGAAATCAAGCAAATACTATGCGTTAGCCCCAATACTGGGAAAAACAGAACTTACACAAGAGACAAGGATAAAAATATATAACAAAATATACTCAGTGACATTAGAAGTGTTACACTCAGAAGGAATCATTTCTTGAACTTAATTTTTTGGCAGCACAATGACTATATTTAAAGCATGCTATGATAACAATATCAATGTTTTATGTTTTATAGTTTTTTTTTGTTTTGATTCTGGCCTTGGTTCAGAACCTTTAGCCACGTAACTACATATAAAATTATTATTCGTTCATAAGTATAAAATTGCCCAGTATACACTTAAAAATAAAGAATAATAAAAAATAAAGCTTACAAATAAAAATGCCTACTTACTATGCCTACTTACTATGTTAATAAATACATCTATATTAATTTTTGTTTTTTTTTGTTTTTTTTTTGTTTTTTTTTTGTTTTTTTTTTTTTTTTGTTTTATTTTTGTTTTGTATTTTTTGTTTTTTTTTTCAATACGGTAAGAACTAAATCCGATTCATCCTCGCGGAGATTTAGAACCTCTTAGTGATTTATTTATTTATTTATTTTTTTTTATTTTTTTATTTATTTATTTTTTTTTATTTTTTTTTATAATATATTTTTTTTTATTATTATTTTTTTTAATCTTTTTTTTAATGTATAATTTTTTTTCGAACATACATAGGTTACAAAATAATATAATTAATTACAGGAAATATCTCATTCATACATTACATAATACAAAGGAAATACCTATTCATTCAAACGATTAGTTTTACATTCACACTTTTAATTTAATTTTTTGAAGAAATGTCATAATTAGTTTAAAAATTTTAATGTTATACTCACTTAATAGTACATTTAAGTCTAGGGGAGTACTTAAACCTGCTTTCAACAATTCTTGTAGCAGCCACATACTTGCATTGAGATGTAAGGGACAGTTAAAAAATATATGATTTAGATTAGCTATGCTAGTTCCACAGTCGCATCTGCCTGTTGGGAGAACTCCAATTTTATGTAGATGCTTCGGAAAACATCCATGATCTACTTTTAATCTTAGGATGGTCGACACTGTATTTCTACTTAGTGCAAAAACTTTGTAAAATTGGTTAACAGCTACTGTTGGTTGTAATTTAAACAAATTAGTGCCTGTACTTTCACCGAACTGAATCCAACGTCTATCCCATTTACATTTAATATGCTGTTTAACGTATGCAAAAAGATCACATGTGTTAAGTTCTTCAATCAATATTTGAGGGTAAAATTTATTTATTTATTTTATAGTTTTTATAAAAATAAAGTTTTATCTTTAAATTTTTTTGTGAAAAGACGCAATTTATAAAGACCGGTTAGTACAAATATTTTTAGTTATGATTCCTCAGTCTAATTGTATTCAGTGCAAGAATATGCCTCGAGTTCGAAGACACCAAAATTACCACCATTTTAGCGATTTTGACAGGGGTAGAATTATTGCCTATAGATATATGGGTTTGTCGTATCGCCAAATTGGCCGTCGTGTTAATTGTACGGCAATGACAGTTATGCGAGTATGTTGTGTGTGTACAAATTAAGGTAGAGGAACACGAAGAAGACCAAATGGTCAACCAAGGCATACCACAGGGCGTCAAGATAGGCGCTTTAGACTCCTGGGTCTGAGAGACCATTTTGCTACTACGAGTCAAATAGCTGACCAATGCAAATGGTTTGGAGTAGAAGGTAGACGTTGTTACTAGACGTACCATATACAGTAGCATTTGAGCTTTTTGACTGGTTTCATTCCGCCCACCACGAGTGCTTCCTTTGACTGCGGACCACTGTCCTCAACGTTTGAATTGGTGCAGAGAACGGCAGCATTGGGTGGCAGAATGGCATAATGCAGCATTCAGCGATGAATCGTGATTTTGTTTAGGTATGCATGATGGCCGTAAGATGATAAGACGCCGCCATACGACGCCTTATCGCCAGACGATAAGTAGACGAGATATCGGGTTTGCTGTTGAGAGGCATCTACACAGGACAGTTGGAATAATGGTTTGGGGGTTAATGCTAGTGTTGCCCAAAATCGGTCTTGGTCTTGCAGTCTTGGTCTTGTTCTTGCGTTTTAGCAAGACCAAGACCAAGACCGCCTTATTTTAGCAAGACCAAGACCAAGACTGACCGTGCAAGACTTGAGCAAGAACAAGACTAAGCCTGCGAGACTCTTGCGTCTTGCAGTTAGGATTGAGTGTTGTTTTATGGAATAATACAGGGTGTAACAAAAATACAGGTCATAAATTTAATCACATATTCTGGGACCAAAAATAATTTCACTGAACCTAACTTACCTTAGTACAAATGTGCACATAAAAAAAGTTACAGTCCTTTGAAGTTACAAAATGAAAATCGATTTTTTCCAACATGTCGAAAACTATTGGAGATTTTTTATTGAAAATGAACATGTGGGATTCTTATGGCAGTAGTATCTTAAAAAAATATAGTAAAATTTAGACACCCCATAAAAATTTTATGGGGGTTTTGTTCCTTTAAACACCCCCCCTCAAACTTTTGTGTACGTTCCAATTTAATTATTATTGTAGTATTGTTAGTTAAACACAATGCTTTAAAAACTTCTTTGCCTCTTAGTACTTTTTCTAAAAGTCAGTATTTATCGAGATATTTTGCATATTTGTCAAATCCACCACATATTTGTATATGGCTAAGTACGATTATGGAGACTTGATAATAATAGGAAAATTTATTTATGATTTACATTTTTAGGTATACTTTGAACCATATTAAAAAAGAAGCCACATCTCGATAAAAGGTGCCTTATCGAAAAAATACAAAGAAGCAAAAAAGTTTTAAAAACACTGTGTTTAACTAATGGTATCGCAGTAATAGTTTAAGTGGAACGTACACAACCATTTGGGAGGTTTAAAGGAACAAAGCCCCCATAAAATCTCTATGTAAACATATTAGAAAATAAGCCGCAACTTGATAAAAACTGCCTTATCAAAAAAATACTAAGAACCAAAAAAGTTTTAAAAATATTGAATTTAACTAATAGTATCACAATAATAATTTAATGTGAACGTACACATAAGTTTGGGTGGGTTTAAGGGAACAAAACCCCCATAACATTTTTATGGGGTGCACAAATTTCACTATAATTTTTCGTTAAGATATTCCTCTCATAAAAATGCCACATGTCCATTTTCAATAAAAAATCTCTAATAGTTTTTGATATATTGGAAAAAATCGATTTTTATTTTGTAACTTCAAAGGGCTGTAACTTTTTTTATGTGCATATTTGTACTAAGGTAAGTTAGGTTCATTCGAACTATTTTTGGTCCCAGCATAGGTGATTTAATTTATGACCTGTATTTTTGTTACACTCTGTATATTAGTTCCGGTATATGCTTAGAGACTATGAGATACAAAAAAATATGTAACAAAAATTTGGAAAATTGGATTTATCCGCATTATGAACAATACGATAAACATACATACCGAATTAAAATATTCATTTAAGAACACTCTTATTTATTGAATACGTACTCAGAGGTCATAATAAATTATTATACAATGTAAAAATAAAATATTTCATTCTTTCCTAATATCAGACGACGCCTTCGCTCCGAAATTAATTACAATTGAGTATTGTCTAAATTTTGAGAATAGCTAACCTTTCATAAAATAATCTTCTTGTGTTGTGTTACGCCGACACGACAGTATAATAATATCGCATTAAAACTTTTAAAGAAGTATTTATGTCTTCTAACAAAGGTCATAAAAATATAATACGAATAGCATATCGAGTGTTACGGACAACCACTCAATTGTTTTTCCTTGTCCATATCGTAAAGACTAAACGTCCTACTTATAAACTGTTTGCCGGGTGTGCAATTAGATATGTGCAATCGGCCAAACAAAACTTTTTGCTGAAAAAGCACTAGATAAGATAATGCTTGGCTACCCTGTATAGTCCATTCACGCACGGTAAAATGTAAAAAACCTTAAAATTTCAAACAATGAGATATTATTATATAAAAAGAGATATTGGCCGATGTGTGATTTTGCCCTGGGGATGAGTTTCACCCCTTCTTGGGGGGTTAAAAAACAAAGGTTCAAAATAAGTCAATGTTGAATAAGCTGACTAATTCTAAGCAACTTTTGTTCTATTTTATTCATCTACAAATAACCAAGTCAATACTTTTCGAGCTATGTGCGACTGAATATGTTCATTTTTCAACAAAGAAAAAACACGTTTTTCGACGGTTTTTGCGCAAATGACTCAAATAGTAAGTATTCTATTGAAAAAAATATTCTAAGCAAAAATATATCGTATAAAAAATTGAAATAAAATGATGTATTTAATGGTAGGGGAGCCGAAGCGGAGATTTTTGCAGTTACTGGAGCGCGTCAGATTATCACATGGGGAAAAACCTTGTACTCTGTAAATGTACCTCTACCATATATTGGCTTTTAATACAGGGGAATTCGTTAAGGGATGCCCGAAAATATATATATCCTTAGAAAAACTCAAAATCGTCAGATTAAGATAAGGTAAGTTAAGTATGTATGCAAAACAGTGTATATGCAAAACAGTGTATATTTGAAAAATCTGACGATTTGTGCGGGGCGTAAGGAAATGATCGAGTCACAAAGTTTGACAAAAAAGCGAATATTTCGCGAAATTAATGTCAGATCGAAAAATTAAAAAATCCGTTCAATATTTTTCAAAAATCTATCGAATGATCTAAACACGACCACCCACGGAGAGGGGTGGGGGGTAAATTTTAAATTGTAAATGCGAACCTCGCGATATTTCGTGAAATGAATATCAGATCGAAAAACTGAAAATTACACGTATTCAATATTTTTGAAAAATCTATCGAATGACAAATGACACCAAACGCGGTCCCTGCGGAGGTGGGGTGGGGGGTACTTTAAATTTTAAATAGTATCCCCCATTTTTTATTGCAGATTTGGATTCCTTACTTAAAAATAAATTGGAACGCAAAAATTGGAAATGGAAAATGAATTTAAAAAAGTGGATTAAAAAGGAATTTTTTCAAAAGAGGATTCAAATTTACCGTACAGTAATGCTAGTTTGTAACTGGTCCAACATCCGCCAAGTTTACTCCTCTGTTACGAAATTTGGCACTACTTGCATTTCCTAGGTTAATTAAGTTATATCGGCGATTTTTGTGTTTTCTGTGCTATTCCTTTAATTTTTAGATTTTTAGTCTACTTTTATATAAAAAACAGTAGTTGTTTTTGGGACCCTTTAGCGACGTATTAGTATAATATAATATGTATGGATTACGGTCGAAGGCCGATATGGTCAACCAAAAAAGAAGATGTACAGACTGAGTCCCGTGGGACATGGTAGATAGCCCAGTTAGTTAGAGTATAGGCAGGGAAAGTTTAGATCGTGGGTACAAACCCACCTAATGTGAGTTGTTTATTAATTAATAGCAATATGCTAGTGGATAACTGCGAGACTTGCAAGACTCTTGCTGCAAGACCAAGACGAAGACCAAGACTGGGAGTGCAATACCAAGACCAAGACCAAGACCAGGTGTACTGGTGCAAGACCAAGACCAAGACTGTCCAAGTCTCGTCTTGGTCTTGCATTTGGGCAACACTAGTTAATGCCTATGGTAGCCGATCACCACTTTTGTTTATTCGAGGCAGTATGACAGATGCGCGTTATGTTGATGACATCTTACAAATTAGTTTACTGCCTTATCTAGACGGCCGTCGAAACGCCCTTTTTTCCCACCCAAGTTCCAGAAATGATTCCTTCTGGGTGTAACACTTCTAATGTCACTGAATATATATACCCACTGTGCTCTGTGTAAGCGAAAACTAGACAATTTGTTAAAAACATAAGAGCAGCGAGACTATAGGAGAATGGCCAACCAAGAACCAATAATGAATAAAATAGCAAAGCGACAAATGAACTTGTATAGGCCTCTGATTTTCCTTTCTTCTGGAATATTACATTAGTAATTATTATATTTTTAAAAACAACCTTAAATTGTTAGAGAAAGAGAAAGACAGAAAGAAAGAAAGAAAGAAAGAAAGAAAGAAAGAAAGAAAGAAAGAGAGAATTAGTTTAAGGGATAGAATGAGATTAATAGATTTAAATAATAGGCTCAAACTAGTTGTGAAATGATATAGAATAGAGCAGGGCTTCCAAAACTTATTCGTACTGTGACGCCCTTGAGACTTTGCTATTTTTTTTGCGACGCCCCTCAACCCAGCCCCAACTAGCCTAGTAACAGGTTATAGTTATAACAAAAAAACTATTTGAACATTTATATTTTTATTAGAAATTAAGAACGAAATCAAAACATACGCACAAAAACAAAAAGGGATATTTCTTTATGTAACTGGCTGGTTAATATGAGGGATGTGGTTGCTTTTTTGAGCACAGCTTATGAAACCGGGGCTCCAATTTAGAAATTGCCACTCTCATTTCTTTTTCTAAGTTTATGTTTGACCTGTACTTGTTTTTAATTATTGTCACTACAGAAAAGTCCGTTTTACACAAGTACGAAGCCGCAAATGGTAATAAAACCTTTTAATGTTGCAGTGCTGATTGTTTTTTATTTGTTTTTAAATACAATCCGTTACATCACAAAAAAGTAACGCTAAGCATTTTTTTTTTGAACGAACAAATGTGACAGAAGTTTCAGTCCAATGACTATCAACTCCTAGTAGGTTTATTACTAATAACTAAACTACACTTATGTTCACTTAAAACACTTTAAAACACTTATGTTCCAGAAGTAAATAGGAGTTCTAATATTCAGTCTATTTAGTTGTGTAAAGTTGTCCAATAAATTCACTGCTAAATCGTTGGGGTGCTTTTCTAGTCGTTTGAAATATTTATCACTACATTTGATGATCATCTGCTTCACTGTCTCGATCTTCAAGTCCCTGTAAATGTCTGTATTTGGAATGAACCATGGTGCATTTGTGATAGCACGAAGAACCTTGGATTGAAATCGCTCCAGTATTGCTAGGTTGCTGTCTGCTGCAGTTTCCTACAGTTCAATCGCGTATGTCCAGAGGGGCCGGATGATTGCTTTATACACTAATATTTTGTTAGATAGAGATAAGGTGGATTTTCGGCCGAATAGCCAGTAGTGTTTTTTGTATTTTATTCCTAATTGCTTCCTCTTCGTCCAGATGTGTGTTCTCTATGTTAGCCCCTTGTCAAGGTGTAATCCAAGATATTTTACAGTATCATTTTTAGGAATATGCTTGTTATGCATTAGGATATTCGGTGTTTCTTTGTGACATTTAGTGAATACTACCTTAACTGATTTTGCTTCGTTGATCTTTATCTTCCACTTCTTAGCCCATATTTCAATTAGGTGTATGTTTTGTTGCAATATTTCAGCTGCCTGTATGGGATCTGGGTTTATTACCAGAATTACAGTGTCATCTACGAATGTTGCGATTGCAGTGCTGATAGCATGATGTTCATGAGAAACTGAGCTTCAAAATTCAAACAGTTTCCCCTTGTCATATTGAAGCTTTAGGTTGGAATCACTGGACAATTCTGCCAGTTGTTCTTCTTCCTCTGTTGAAAGTGTCGATGATGTGGATAACTGGAAAGGGTTTCTGACCCAGTCATATTACTCCAGGTCTACGGGAAAATATTTCTCAAAGTGTTAGCATAATGATAACTTTTGTTGTGTAAACATATTTTTTAAAGAGGGATCGAGGATTTCTATCGATTTTTCTTCTAGAATACCTTGTAAAGCAGAGAAACAGTAAATTTCTTGATCTTCTAATTTTCTCTTCCATAAGAGCAACTTCTTCTGAAACCCAGTAACTTTATCTGCCAATTGCAGGATATGAGTATTGTAATAAATATATTTCCTGTATTAAAAGTCCGCTCTGACAAGCGACGCCCCTGGGGACAACTTGGCGACGCCCCAGGGTGTCGCAACGCACAGTTTGGGAAGCCCTGGAATAGAGAGCTGTTTTAATGTCTTTGAAATCATAGCGAAATACAATCTTGATTTCTATGAGGAAAAACTACTTAGCGCTTCCAGCCTTGTGCAGTAGGCCCATGGCTTAATATTGACCATTCTCCCCATCCCTTTTGTTCATTACTTTCATCCTCCAATTTGTGACGTTGAGGTTTGCTAGATCATCTTCTACATACATTATCCATCTTGTTCTCAGTCGATTTCTTCCCTGATGTCCTTCTATTGTATTTGGTAGTAGCATTTTCGGTACCTACCCTCTGGCATCCGCTGTAAGTGTCCTAGCCATCTTAGTCGTTGGATTCGTATTACTCCTAGTATGCTAGACTCCCCATATAACTTTCTGAGATCTTCATTTGTAGTCCTGATTTTAACGCCGTCCTTCAATTTTCTCCAAATCTTTTTCCTAATAATTTTCGTTCCGATATCCAGGGCATATTTTACCACTAGGCCCGTGAGGCAACTGCCTCGGGCCCGTATTTTAATGGAGCCCGGGAAGGTATCCAAAAGAACATTTTTATTACAAACAAAATAAATTTTAAAAATTCTTTCATTTTACGAACAGTAAATGATAAGTGATAACAATAAGAGTTATAAGTATTAAACAATGTTTAATTGCTTAAATATAATATAAACTTTATTTATCGTTAATAAAAATTTAAATTTCTGGTGCAACTACATATATTTCTTTTAAATGAACCCGCACACTCCTTATGGAAAAGTGGTCCCGGTCAAATTTAACGAGACTTCGGTCAAATGATCGTTCTCAGTTTGTAGATTAAAAAAGTCCATGGCACCTAGGTCTGAAAAACTATTATTCTCGAGCTACAGCCTTCTGAAGTTCTTAAATTCAGGTACTAGGTTTACGTTAAGTTCACTAATTCACGGTCAAATGAATGAAAATATCTATTACTGAAAGAAGACAGACTCATTATCTTCATGCCTATTTGCCTGTTGCATATGAATTCGCGGTCAAAAATAGATGCATTGTATTTTAGTCTTCAGAAGATCTCCAAAAAGTCCTCAGAAAACTGAAGAAATGCGATAGAAGATGTGCTGCTAGAGTGACATAACAATTATTATTATCATATTTTCATAAATGCTTCACACTTATCCAATACCAGTATAGCTGCAGTTCCACCTTATCTTTAGAAAACTATGCCCCCGTAACACTGTCCAGAATTAAAGAAAACATTGTTGAAACATGATTATTACACGTTGAAATACGTCAGCTTACATGCAAATTACTACAGACAGACAAATTTAGCTTCAGGGAAGTAGCTCCCCCTCCCAAGGCAAATGTTCCGCCACTGTTATTGAAGCGCCATCAAACAATTGAGAAACAACCACAATAAGTGCTGCTAGAGCAGAACAACACACCTCACGTTTTCACGCATGCAGAATAGAGTGCCTCTAAAAAACATTAGATATGCCGACGAAGCAGTAGTTTTTGCAAATAGCTTAGCTTAGATGATTTGCAAAGAATAATCTCCAGCATATCAGATATGAGTAGAGAAAATGGACTTTATACGGAGTATAAAGACTTTAGTAGGAGAAAATGGACTTTATACTTTATATTGGAGTCTCAATACGAAAAGAAAAAACAAAGTACATACATACATGGTAGTAGGTGAACGTGAAATATTAATTACAATCTTCTATGGAAAAATCGGGTTTATGTCATGTTCGACGATCTGTATATCTGATTTCGGTTAGATGCATCATATGTCGTGTTAACTAACGACCTATCAGGATACTTCAGTAGCAGTGGAGAAACATCTGCCTTGGGGGAGGGGGGCGACTTCCAATAAAACACCAACCCCAAAATAAATAAAATAGATAAACCTAAACTACATAAAAGACATAGGTAATAACATGTGCAATAAGTTCCCTTTATTTTCCTAAATGTCAAGTTATTTGGGGTGAATTTTTCTCTCTGTATTAAGTTGCATGTAAGCTAACGTATTTCAATTTCAACGTGTAATAATCATGCTACAAAATTTTTTTCTTTAATTCGGGTTACGGGAGAAATTGTCTTATTCCCCCCTAAATCCGCCACTGTTCACAGTTTTCTAAAGATAAGGTGGAACTGCAGCTATAATACTGGTATTGGAATACACTCTAGCAGCACATTTTATATCGCACTTCTTCAGTTTTCTGAGGACTTTTCGGAGGTTTTCTGAAGACTAAAATACGATGCATCTATTTTTGACCACGAATTCATATGCAACACGCCAGTGTGCATGAAGAAAATTTGTCTCTCTTCTTCCAATAATAAATATTTTCGTTCACTTGACCGTGAACTAGTAAGTGCACTTAACGTAAACCGAGTACCTGAATTTAAGAACTTCAGAAGGCTATAGCTCGAGAATAGTAGTTTTTCAGACCTAGGTGCCCTGGAGTTTTTTAATCTACTCACTGTGGACTATAATTGACCAAAGTTTCGTTAAATTTGACCGGGACCACCTTTCCATAAGGAGTGTTGCGGGGTCCTTTATTTAAAAAAGTTATTATTATTATTAAATTATTATATTTAGGGGCCCGACCCAAAAATTGTGCAGTGACTTGTGCCTGATTTGAAATAAAATAAGCTAGCCGATATCTGCACCATTCCTTGTTGTTTTTTATTTAATGTCCATGTATCTGATGCATAGGTCAAGTTACTAAAGGCCTAATAACCGTTCTGTATATTCGCTTTCGCTAGTCTATTTTGAATTTCTTAAATTCTGTTAAATCCTTTCCTCTTACATATGTTTGATCTGTGCATTCCATGTATTTTATTTTTATGTCATTAATTTGTGGCGTCTTCTTCTAATTCTTTAGTTATCCGTATAACTTCCTGATTGCTCCTTAGTCCAGGGCGCATCTGTTTTGAGATGGACGTTGAGAGGTGACTCAAATTTTTTTGCAGAAATTGCTTGAAAATAACTGAAATAATAATATTTGAGTTATCCTCCCACTCAAAATGGTCCGGAACATTGTTTAAATAATCAAAATGTCAAAATATGAAGGAAAGATTCGAATTTTTTCATTGGTTTTTTTATTATAACTTTAAAACTATTCATTTCTGAGAAGAGTTGTATCGACATAAAAGTTGCGTTATTAAATTTCCTATAATATAGAATTGGTTAAAAATTTAAAAAATAGTCACCCTTGTTGCAAAATAGCAATAATTGCGAAAAAAAAAAACATACAAAACAAGTATTCGCATTTTACGTTTTTCAACCATTTATGTTACACTGAGGACCTTCATATTTTACCCAGAAAAACTTTATGATATAGTAAAACAACACTATAAATTTAATTAAGATCGGTTTAACAGATTTTGCAAAATAAATTTTGCAATCCAGCTTTCGCAAAAAAAATTCATTTTTTTTAAATGTTGCAGGAATGAAAATAAAGCGGATAGCAAGTTGAATTTTTTTTGCTTATAGAAGTGTACTGTAGCTTTCATTTGCAATTTGCACAATTAAAATCGATTAATTACCACGGCGTCAGGAAATTTTTTAAATAAACATTAATTTTTGGTGCTACGCGCTGGACAGCGGTGTTCGATTCACACAAGTTGATTTCCACCAAAATTTCTTCCAATCTTTATCTAATATATTATTTTCTTACTCTATATTTTGTTGTATTTTAATAGTTTAATTCCACAAAAATCAAACTAATTTTATTATACTTTGTGAAATATTGTTTAAACAATTGCATATGTTTAAAAATAATAAACTTTTATTCTCCAAGTTAAAATATATGAACAAAGAAAATTTTTGCTAAAAAAAGTGTTATTTCAAAGGATAGACTATGTGTTTTTATTTTGCACTAAACAAATTTATTTATTTATATCGAAATGTAATAAAAATTAAAATGTATCAATCATTATTAAAGGTCATTGGAATGCCCAATCAGAGCAAACTATCCGCTGTCCTGCGCGTAGCACCAATAATTAATGTTTATTTAAAAAAAATTCCTGACGCCGTGGTAGTTAATCGATTTTAATTTTGCAAATTGAGAATGAAAGGTACAGTACACTCCTATCAGCAAAAAAAATTCAACTTGCTATCTGCTTTACTTTCAGTCTTGTAACATTTTGAAAAAATGAATTTTTTTTTGCGAAAGCTGGATTGCAAAATTTATTTTGCAAAATCTATTGAACCGATCTTAATGAAATTTACTGTATTGTTTTACTGTATCATAGTGTTTTTCTGGGTGAAATATGAAGGTCCTAAGTGTAGCGTAAATGGATGAAAAACGCAAAATGCAAATACTTGTTTTTGTATGTTTTTTTCGCAATTATTGCTATTTTGCAACAAGGGTGACTATTTTTTAAATTTCTAACCAATTCTATGTTTAGGAAATTTAATTAAACAACTTTTATGTCAGTACAACTTTTCTCGTAAATGAATACTTTTAAAGTTATAATCAAAAAACGAAGAAAAAAATCGAATTTTTCCTTCATTTTTTGACATTTTGATTATTTAAACAATGTTCCGGACCTTTTTGAGAGGGAGGATAACTCAAATATTATTATTTGAGTTATTTCTAAGCAATTCCTGCAAAAAAATTTGAGTCACCTCTCAACGTCCAAATGTACTAATATTTTTACAGATGCGCCCTGGTCTACCTCGCTACTATTGCTATATCATCAGCGAACGCCAGACATTGATACTTTTTAAGATATTTATTTAATTCCTTTTCTATTGGCTTCCAGCAGCACGTTTTCCAGGAAGAATCTGAAGAAATTTCCTAACTTCCAGACCATAACTTTATCTTCTTCTAGACTGCAACTTCTAGTTTTTCGAGTTTTTAGTTTTATATCATTTCCAATCCCATCTGTTATGATTGGTGATTCCAAAGATACTTCTATTATTATGCCATGTGGCAAATAAATACATCTAAATACAAATAAATACATCTAAATAAAATTTTACGACAACAACTTTTGTAGACTAGAAATTTGTTTCAGAAGCAACTTTTATTTGTTTCACAGAAGAATTTAAAAAGTCTATATCACAGTTAATTATCATATGGTTACATTCTTCTAACATCTTATTTATGGGTGAACAATCAGTCTTATTAGTTGAGAACAGTCGTTTGTTATTAATTCTTAAATGTGTTTTTGGAACATGAAATTTAATATTATTTATAAAAAAGCAATCTTTATATTTAATGTGATTTACAACATAGTATATAAAAAGAGCTGAATGAAAATGTCTTCTATTATCCAGTCGCTGAACTTTAAAACAAGTTAGCATAGCATTATAGGAAATCATGTAGGGATGGATACCAAACTTGCTGACATATAGAAACCTCAAGAATCGTTTTTGAACCTTTTCAATCAGATCAACATTGAATTCGGCTTGTGGTGCCCATATAATAGAGGCATACTCCAAGTGAGGTCTTACCAGTGCATTGTATAATGATATTAGAGTTTCAGTTCTTTTAAAAAATTTTGAATTACGAATTATGAAGCCAGGAGTTCTGTATGCCTTTACAATGATGATCCGATAATGCTCACTAAATCTCAAATTTTGCTGAAACATTACTCCAAGATCTTTGCAAGTGTTCTTTCTTCCAAGTACAGTGTTAGAAATTTTTTATTGGTTCTCCACGTATTGTGTTTTTCGAGTGATAGTAAAAACATGACATTTAGAAGTGTTTAGAAAAATTTTGTTTTCATCAAACCATTGACTTACTGAGTTCAGATCACATTGCAGCATCTCAGAGTCCTGTAGAGTTGAAATTTCTCGAAAAATCTTAAAATCATCTGCAAATAGCAGGCTTGTCGAAAACTTCACGCAGTGAGGCAAATCGTTAATAAATATAGCGAACAGAAGAGGACCCAAGTTGCTACTTTGTGGTACCCTTGATGTCGACATAAATGGCTTAGATAAACTGTTCCCTACTTTGACTTGATTTAACCTATCAGAAAGGTATGACCTCAGAAACATACATGCTTCTGAATCAAAATCAAATTTGCTTAGCTTTTCAATAAGTATAGAGTGATCAATCTTATCAAAAGCTTTGGTGCAGTCGGTAAAAATTACATCTAGCTGAATTTTATTATTTATGACATCTGCTGCAAAACTTGTAAAAACACACAAATTTGACACAGTGGACTTCCCTGGTAAGAAACCATGTTGTTCTGGACAGAACCTATCTCCAAAGTAATTCAAAATATTGTTATAAAGCACGTTCTCGAATATCTTAGCAATTGAATTGATGACAGATATAGGCCTATAGTTCTCAATGTTACCAGCATTACCTGATTTAAATATAGGTGTTATAACTGCATGCTTTAAGCTATCTGGAAATTTACATTGCTTAAGGGACAAATTAAAAATTAGTGTAAGAGGGACAGAAAGAGCCTCTGCACAACCTTTAAAAATGTATGCTGGGATATTGTCCTTACCTGCGGCTTTTTTTGGTTTTAGTCTTTTGATGCTTTGGAGAACATTCTCAACTGTTACTTTTAAAAAGTGAAAAGCCCCCTGATTCAGTGTACTATTGAGACTATTTGATCTTTGAAATACAGAGCCAAAATATTCTGCAAAAACATTGGCAATATCCTGACAACCACTTATGTCCACACCCCTATATTTCAACCCTACATTTCAACCTCTGTTGAAATGTTATTATTTACACCACGGGATTTTATAAAGGACCAAAAACTACTAGGGTCAGTTTGTACATTATTCTCAATATTTATATTGTGACACCTATATGCTTTCCTACTAAGCTGTTTCACCTCTCGTCTCAGTGATTTATATTCATCCAAAACCAAAGCATTTGCAGATTTATTTACCTGCCTATGAAGACGATTCTTACGTTTAATATTTGATATAAGTTCCGAAGTAAAGAAGATTGGATACCTGTTTGTTGTTGTTAATACATTCCTTGACTGTTTTTTGGGTATTGACTGATCAATACATGCATACAGCTTTTCATAAAACAACTGCATACATACATCCACATTAAAGCACCCCTCCAGCTCTGTCCAATCCATATCTTGAATGAGGCCATACAAAAGATGAAAATCACCCTTTGCATAGTCATAAAAAAATGAATTTTTGATACAATTCTCGGTTGAATCTAAAAAATTAAATGTGACCATAAATTCAAGACAAGGATGATATATGTCCTCATTAACAAGTGGTACATTGCATTTTATTAAATTGTTGACATTCATGTTTGAAAATACTAAAACTAACTTTCTTTGCATATGATTATAATACACTGAGTTGTGTTGGGTAAGGTTATGTATATCAAAAAAATTAGTTAACAAATCACATTGTGCACAGCCCCTGTTACCATAAAAGGCAAATTAAAATCACCTAACAACAAAAAATTTACATTACTACCCAAAATATCATCAAAAATAGATAAAAACTTTACATAATCATCATCACATGTATTAGGAGGCAAATATGTAAGACATAAATAGAAAAATACGTTTTCAAGTTTGACTTTTAGTAGTAAGCACTCAATATGGCAACATTAATATTACGGAAACCACATTGCGTATTACTCATTTCTCTTTCAATTCTAGCTTAGCTTCTAGAGTTAATTCTCAGAAGATTTTTTTAGTCATTTTTACCATTTTCTGTTTTATGTTATCCCTTCTCAGTTGTTCTCCTATAGTGACCGTACTATAAGCTATTATTGTTTTTGCCATTCTTCCATTTATCTGTTTTGGCTGCGATCACGATAGTTTTTTCTTCTGCTTCACTCATACTCAACATGATCTCCTTTATCTCCTTTTTTTGGCTTGTCATCGTTAGATAATTATCAGAACCAATGACTTTTATTATTATGTATTGCTTAATTATATGAGACGTACGACGAGAAATGTCAAGATCCGAATCAACTCCTCAAAAATGAACACGCTTCTCAGAGTGCTTGATTTCCCCAAAATTTTTGTTTTGTTCAATATTTTCCTCTCTACCTTTTATATTCTACAAATGCGGAACAGCGCATTTTAATTAATCTATCATAAAATCTAGCTGAAATTGAATTTTTTTATCAAAAATGAATAACCATTTTCAATTTCGTTGCAAAACGAAAATACAGCCGCATAATATCCTAGTCCAATCAGAGAGTGCAGCAAGCACCTCTACTGGTATCGAAACTTATTAGTCTCTCATCAGGAGGCATCTCTCATCCCCGGCATGCAGTCATGGATTGCAACGCACGAAATGGCATAGATGCCCTAGCGGCAACTGCTAGCAAAAGACTAAGTTTTCAATCCAATGGCATATAAAATAACATAATGTTATTCTACATCCCATCAGACTGAAAACAATGGGAACCTTCTCTGGTTATACCTCCGAGGCTTCTACAATTTGCAAGCCATAACAGATGCTGAGACTAAGGAAGGTAAGGGAATTTTACAATTTATAATTCACGTCACATCTGCTCAGCGCGGTAAAGTTCCAACGAGAATGGTTCCCTTCGTACTCCAATCAGAGTAAACATGTAAATCAAAAATGTATAACCATTTACCAATGTATAACCATTTCTTTTGCTAGCAGTTGCCGCTAGGGCATCTATGCCATTTCGTTCGTTGCAATCCGTGACTGCACGCCGGGGTTTGTTTTGGTTGGATCAGAGAGAGAGGCATATGTGCCCCCTGATGAGAGACTAATAAGTTTCGAAACCGGTAAAGGTGTTTGCTGCACTCTCTGATTGGACTAGAATATGATGCGGCTGTATTTTCGTTTTACAACGAAATTGAAAATGGTTATTCATTTTTGATTTACATGTTGACTCTGATTGGAGTACGAAGGGATCCATTCTCGTTGGAACTTTACCGCGCTGAGCGGATGGGACGTAAATTATAAATTGTAACATTCCCTCATCTTCCTTAGTCTCAGCATCCGTTATGGCTTGCAAATTGTAGAAGTCTCGGAGGTGTAACCAGAGAAGGTTCCCATTGTTTTCAGTCTGGTGGGATGTAGAATAACATTATTTTGTTTTATGCCATTGGATTGAAAACTTAGTCTTTTGCTATCAGTTGCCGCTAGAGCATCTAGGCCATTTCGTTCGTTGCAATCCGTGACTGCACGCCGGGGTTTGTTTTGGTTGGATCAGAGAGAGCAGCATATGTGCCTCCTGATGAGAGACTAATAAGTTTCGAAACCGGTAGAGGTGCTTGCTGCACTCTCTGTTTGGACTAGAATATGATGCGGCTGTATTTTCGTTTTGCAACGAAATTGAAAATGGTTATTCATTTTTGATTTACATGTTTACTCTGATTGGAGTACGAAGGGAACCATTCTCTTTGGAACTTTACCGCGCTGAGCAGGTGGGACGTGAATTATAAATTGTAAAATTCCCTCATCTTCCTTAGTCTCAGCATTCGTTGTGGCTTGCACATTGTAGAAATCTCGAAGGTGTAACCAGAGAAGGTTCCCAATGTTTTCAGTCTGGTGAGATGTAGAATAACATTATGTTGTTTTATATGCCATTGGATTGAAAAGTTAGTCTTTTGAATTTTTTTAGTTATTGTTTGTTTTGTTATTGTTTTTATTTTCTCTTTAGTATCAAGGGTAACACGCTTGTGTTACTCTTTCAAGTGATAGTGCAGATAGTGAAGAAGAAGAATAATCAAATTGGGAGAATAAAAGACAGTGTAAACTACAACAGTATGTCATTGTAATAAAAGATTAAGTTTTGATTTGGGAATACAGACCCTGTAGAGCAATTTTAATAATATAAGGATTTAATATAAGTTCTTTTTTAACAACAAACTAGGTAATTAAAATCCCAGAATAATAGTATTTGGTTAAAAACCTCATTACAAAACCAATGTATGTATTTTACAATCTCTTCTCATTTTGAACTGCTTTAATAATACGCTTTTCATAATTATCATGCATTAATAGCACCTCATTATAAAGGCACAACGATGAATTATATATTTCTGAATTTTGCCCCATTAGCAGTAATCCCGCAATAGTTGTACACGAGGAAATAAAAGGTTCAAAAAAATTACATGGTGGACAAAGCCTGATCGAAAATATAAAATAAACATGTAGAAAAATCCAAAATGGGAATTTTTTATATTCTTTATTTAATGCTACAATTCAGTGGCGGTTCTAGCCCGGGGCAGGGAGACAACCGCCCCTCTAGTTTTTACAGGACTTTTGTACTATAATTTTTGTTAAAAAGGCACGTTATCTTGTTTACTCACCGTGTTTAATTTTCATTTCACAATACATTTGACAACACTGGCAACAACGCTTAGTACTTTCAATTAAAAATAATATCTCCCCAAAAATAACTTTTTAGCTGTAATATCGACCTTGGAGGACCTGAAATGGTCAACAAACAAGGTTGAAGCTGCTACTGCTAAAGGATTCTTGCTTCTACTCAAACAGTTTGAAATTGTATTTGTTCTGCAATTTTTAGGAGAGATTTTGGAATATACAAACAAAACGTCTGTAGCTTTACAGAAAGAAGACCTACTAGTGAGCTTTGCAGTTAAAGTAATCGATGGTTTGAAAAGGTTACTACAAAGTAAAAGATCTGATAATTTCTTTGATGAATGCTGGAAACTAGTTGGTTTTGTAGCTGAAAAAGCGGAAATAAAAACTCTAAGACACTCTGATAACCAAATGAAGCGTAAGGGGCAAAAACCAATAAAATTTGATGATTCAGTCATCATGACTTCCACAGGATAAAGATCTATGCATAATGATGAAATTCTGTTCAAACAAATATTACTTGAAGTGCTGCACTGAATTCCTTACAACTGATCCCGCATGAAGCTTTGCAGAGCAGTACAGTATGTTCAGCAATACAAAAGATCTTAAGTATGAAATTGAAATGACAAAAGAGGTTTTCCACGATTTCAAAGGAAAGACAACAGATTTTTATTTTGATTTACTTATACAAAAAATGTTGTGTCCTGAGCTTTCAAAATTGGCCCAGTTTTCATTTACATTACCTGTAACGAGTGCTGTAGCTGAAAGAAGTTTCTCCACAATGAAAAGAGTCAAAACTTATTTGCGCTCTACCATGACAACTAATCGACTGACGAACCTTTCAATAATATCGATGGAAAGAGAAGAAAGTGAAAGGTTGATGAACAATCCAGACCAAATTATAGACGTTTTTAGTAATGTTGGCCAGAGAAGATTAAATTTGTAAATAAATGTAAACCTTGTCAACAAGGAGTAAATTTGTATAAAATAAAAGTGTTTGTACAATTCCTCATTTATTTATTGTTTAATATATTTTTATTTAAAGATATGTTGAATTGATGTTTTTGGAGAAGGATTGATAGTTTTCATTGATCAATTAATCAATTTTATTTCATAAGTGCGCTGAAACGGATGGAATTTCGAAAATTCAATTAATGACAATTTTTTTAGAATTGATTTTTTGAATGTTTACATTCCCTCTCAATGATTGGGGTTTTTGAGAACCCAAACGCAACCACCGGTCACTCAAAATCTATTGTGACTTGCCCCCTCCGTTTTTGTTTTGGTCTAGAACCGCCACTGCTACAATTTAGTCAAAGATCAATCAGTAACTGCTTTATAGATCCTAACTTACTATGGTCTGTTTTTTAACCAAGAGGAGTAATTCAAATTTACCGCGCCTTAATTCTTGTTTGTAATTGGTCCAACCTCAGGCAAGTTTACTCCACTGTTACGAAATCATCTTATAGGTTAATAAGTTATATCGACGATTTCTTGTGTTTTTTGCGTTATTCCTTTAATTTTTAGATTTTTAGTCTACTTTTATATCAAAAACAGTTGTTTTTAGAACTCTTTAGCGACGTATTAGTATAATATAATATGTATGGATTATCGTCGAAAGCCGATATGATCAACCAAAAAAGAAGATGTATTTGGTGATATTTCTAGTGACTTTCTTGAGTGTGAATCTGTCTTTTTAGTTTACTCCTCTTGGTTTAAAAATAAACTATAGGTAGTTTAATCTAAGAATCACCCAGTGGTATATTCTGAGCTTGTTCTAATCTTGAAAGCATTTTTTCTTGTGCGCCATTACAATAGCATTTTCACTTAACTTGCACTATGCACTACACTAACTCATATGGCTTTGTCCTCTTGAGTCTTGTTTTTTGGCTAGAGTTATCCAGAAGCTGAGTGGCCTCGACGTTCTAGTGCTGTGGCCAAGCATCATCAAAAAGGTCTTTGATGTACAAGAGTGAGGCAGATAAAGGGCCTATTAGAAATATCTCGAGAACTAAAGGCAAGAGAATCATGAAAATTGGAATACAGGGGTTTTGAGGTATGAACTATTTAATGAAAATATTTTGGTGTCTTTTCTACTTTCGGTTACACCGGAAGTTGATTGTAACTTCGTTTTTTTAAATGGGACATCCTGTATATTTTTACATTTTTGGATTCTGCTCGATGTCTTCTTTCTTAAAGTATGAGATTTTGTAATATTATACAGGGTAGTTTATTATTGTTTTAATAAAGACAATTACCGTTTTTTATAAATTTTGTAGCAAACTTCACACCCTGTAGAATTGTACTGATTTGATATCAAAAACTTCATTTATGTTCAAGTGATTTTTAATATAGCCTATTATTATTAAAAATTAATAATATAGCGAAATGTTTAATTTTAGTATACAGGGTTGGTCGAAACTTGGAATGAGTATTTTCTCAGTTTTCTTAAATGGAACACCCTGTATTTCTGTATTGTATTGAAATGATATTTTATAGTACTTTTTTTTATTTCTTAAGCATTCTCTATATCTAACTGCTTCAATTTGTAAGTTATTCGTAGTTCTTTAAGCCAAACATTAATAATTACAACAAAAATTACGTGAAATTTTATTAGGTTAGCCGTGAAAATATTCAACCATAAATAATTTTTTGATAATAAACACATATTAATCTCGACTGACCCTTAATTTATTAATACTGGTTGATATATCAAAATACCTACGTAGTTAAGATTGTTGGTGTGTTTAATATTAATGAAAACATACAATATTTTATCTAGTTGGCTATGACTTTGACACTAAATATGCTTAAACAATTGCTTGGCTTAAACATTCTACTATTTTTGCAGTTCCAGTTGCTTTGCTACCATTACTAATATGAATTTTTCTAATGAGGAACTGATTGAGATGTTTTTTTGTTCTAGGAGAATATAACAAATAAAAATGTGCTACTAGCAATAAGAATTTATCATCAGCAACTCCATGGTAGATGACAACCAAAAAGAGAAACTTTTCAAAATGTACTAAAGCGGTTTCAATGAACTGGACATTTAGATTACGAGAAATCTGATAGAACAAAAACTATTGTAAATGATTAAAATGAATTAAATGTTAGTGTCACTGAGAATCTGCATATTAGAGCCGTTTTACATGACCGAGATTTACTTCGAAAATTATTTCAAGAATAATAACGAAAATTTATGTAGTAAATTTATACAATTTTTCCATTGTTCCTTGTTTTACACCTACAGTTAAATCTTAACATAATTGTTGTGAAACGCATGCGTAGTGTGTAATGTGACTGACATTAAATAGAATTTTGTTATAAATAAAAGGCCACTTATGAAAGAAAACAAAGTTAGAGGTAACATAAGAAAAGAAGAAATGTGAAATGACATTTTAAGGTTATAAGTTACAACTTTCATTTCTTTATTTTTTAGTAATATATTTGGATATAGAAGTAAATTCTTGTGCAAAAATAAATAATTTGAACAAAGCAAAGATACTTCACTGAATAAACAAATCAGCACGTGTTGTAATTATAAAGTTTATGTTATCGTAAACACCACCTCGTTATTTAACGTTCTGCGCAGAAACTCGCGCAGTTTACTCTGGAAACTTTCTAGAATATAGAACAGGTTCTAAATTTTTATATTGAAAATTATCATGGTATATTTCAGAGTAAATCTTGTGTTTTACATCTAACATTTTTATTAGATAATTTTTCATGGTAGTTATCAGCGTCAATTTCGAAGTAAATCTCGGTCATGTAAAACGGCTCTTAATATGAACGTTCTCGTAATCTAAGTGTCCAGTACGACGAAACTATAGCCCTGTGAAGTTGGCACCTCTAAATACGATTTTTTCAAAAATTTTTCTTTTTTTTTTAATTGTCCATCAAATGTCCACTCTAGTCCAGTAAAAAATTTTTTTTGTCCACCTTTTGTTTACGAGATACTAAAAAAACGTGAAATAAGGCCCAACACCCCGAAGTCAAAAAAACGTCGTAAAAACTGATACGTTTGATTGTCCAACTGTTGTCCACACTTGTCCAGGCATTTTTTTTATTTGTCCACCTTTTATTTATTTAAATTAGCAATAATCATCGTTTGTTATGTAGTAAAAATGCCAAACAATGAGAATTTTTGGAAATTTTTTTTCACGTTTGATTGTCCATCGAATGTCCACCCTTGTCCAGCAAAAATTTTTTTTTGTCCACCTTTTGTTTACGAGATACTAAAAAAACGTGAAATAAGGCCCAACACCCCGAAGTCAAAAAACGTCGTAAAAACTGATACGTTTGATTGTCCAACTGTTGTCCACACTTGTCCAGGCATTTTTTTTAATTGTCCACCTTTTATTTATTTAAATTAGCAATAATTATCGTTTTTTAAGTAGTAAAAATGCCAAAAAATGAGAATTTTTGGAATTTTTTTTCACGTTTGATTGTCCATCGAATGTCCACCCTTGTCCAGCAAAATTTTTTTTTGTCCACCTTTTGTTTACGAGATACTAAAAAAACGTGAAATAAGGCCCAACACCCCGAAGTCAAAAAAACGTCGTAAAAATTGATACGTTTGATTGTCCAACTGTTGTCCACACTTGTCCAGGCATTTTTTTAATTGTCCACCTTTTATTTATTTAAATTAGCAATAATTATCGTTTTTTAAGTAGTAAAAATTCCAAAAAATGAGAATTTTTGGAAATTTTTTTTCACGTTTGATTGTCCATCAGATGTCCACCCTTGTCCAGCAAAAATTTTTTTTTGTCCACCTTTTGTTTACGAGATACTAAAAAAACGTGAAATAAGGCCCAACACCCCGAAGTCAAAAAAAACGCCCTAAAAACTGATACGTTTGATTGTCCAACTGTTGTCCACACTTGTCCAGGCATTTTTTTTAATTGTCCACCTTTTGTTTATTTAAATTAGCAATAATTATCGTTTGTTAGTAAAAATGCCAAAAAATGAGAATTTTTGGAAATTTTTTTTCACGTTTGATTGTCCATCGAATGTCCACCCATGTCCAACAAAATTTTTTTTTGTCCACCTTTTGTTTACGAGATACTAAAAACACGTGAAATAAGGCCCAACACCCCAAGTCAAAAAAACGTCGTAAAAACTAATACGTTTGATTGTCCAACTGTTGTCCACACTTGTCCAGGCATTTGTTTTAATTGTCCACCTTTTATTTATTTAAATTAGCAATAATTATCGTTTTTTAAGTAGTAAAAATGCCAAAAAATGAGAATTTTTGGAAATTTTTTTTCACGTTTGATTGTCCATCAGATGTCCACCCTTGTCCAGCAAAAATTTTTCTGTCCACCTTTTGTTTACGAGATACTAAAAAAACGTGAAATAAGACCCAACACCCCGAAGTCAAAAAAACGCCGTAAAAACTGATACGTTTGATTGTCCAACTGTTGTCCACACTTTTGTGCAGGCATTTTTTTTAATTGTCCACCTTTTGTTTATTTAAATTAGCAATAATTATTGTTTGTTAGTAAAAATGCCAAAAAATGAGAATTTCTCATTTCGTCTTCTGTGATTGGTAGATGCCGCGTCAAAGAATATCGATCGGGAAAAAATTATTTCGTCATTAGTTAAAGCGGGACAGAGGCCGTTTTCTCCGTTTCCTCCTTCCACTCATTCGCTTTCTGTTCTATGCGTCTCACTCGCACTGCAGAAGCCTCTGTGTCCCCTTAGATGGGAAATATTGCTTGCACCAGGAATTTGATTAAAACTTGCAGTTTACATTTTTCGTTTATTAAAACATTTATCACCGACACTTTTACTATTTTCTATAAACTTATAGAAAAATGAAATGTTGAATGTTTACAAAAATCCTACGGAAGTATATCAATAAACTCACTTATTAATTGTTAGTCGTCTAATTGTCTATTTCTTCGTGATTCTCAAACCTATCATGCATTTTTTTTTCAAAAATGTAAACATATATTATTTTTCGGTTATCCAATCAACATAACTTGAGCATAGTTTCTTCGAATTTTACAATTTAACTTGTGCCTTACTTTTCATTCACAATCAACTATTAAAATATATGACAAGTACCTACTGCATATTAAAAATAGTTATCTTTTTAAATAGTAAGTAACCCATGTGAAAAGTTACAGATGACATACTATTCTCAAAAATGTTGATCATCAAGAAATTTTTCATCCTCGCCTTCAAATTTACAGAAAATTGTCAGCATTTAACGCATCAAATGAATCATACTTCCGAGGAATTTTCTAATATGTTATTATCAAATTATAAATAATTGCGATCAACAAAAAAAAAAGAAAAATAGAAAGTGTACAAATAAAAAAAATGCCAAAATATGTCTAAACATCAGTTGGACAGTAAAATCTATTAGTTTTTATGACCTTTGTTGAAAGTCCAGGTGCTTGGCCTTATTATGGGTAAAATATATTATGTATCATTTTCTAATTATCTCTTAGGCTAAAAATGGACAACGAAAATTTTCTTGCTAAGCAATAGTAAAAGTTAAAAACATCAAACAAACAATAATATATTTCTTCACTAGTGTGGAAAAGTTTTTTTAAACGAATCTGAGGGTTGCAATGCGAGCCGAAGGCGAGCATTGTAAGCAGATGAGTTAAAAAAACTGTTCCACACTAGTTAAAAACGATATTTTATTCAACAATGTGTGAAAATGCGAATATTGCATCGCTCGAACGTGTGGAAAAGTAACCTTTTCTACACGGCGTTGAATAAAAATATCATTTTTTGGAATTCGCATTCATGATCCATTGTTGCTACCAAATTAAAAAATATTGCTGAGAAAAAACCAATGTTTCACAAGTAATGAAAATGTCTGAACACGAATGGACAACTTTTGGACAATCCAAAGCTGTTAGTCCTGACAACTTTTTCTCGAATTCGGAAACTTCTACTCCTTCCCTGTCCAAAAAATTTGTTTCAACTACTTTTTCAAAAAAGGTGGACAAAAAAAACTTTTTGTTGGACAAGGGTGGACATTCGACGGACAATCAAACGTGAAAAAAAATTTCCAAAAATTCCCAATTTTTGGCATTTTTACTAACAAACAATAATTATTGATAATTTAAATAAACAAAAGGTGGACAATTAAAAAAAATGCCTGGACAAGTGTGGACAACAGTTGGACAATCAAACGTATCAGTTTTTACGACGTTTTTTTGACTTCGGGGTGTTGGGCCTTATTTCACGTTTTTTTAATATCACGTAAACAAAAGGTGGACAAAAAAAATTTTTGCTGGACAAGGGTGGACATTCGATGGACAATCAAACGTGAAAAAAAATTTCCAAAAATTCTCATTTTTTGGCATTTTTACTACTTAACAAACGATAATTATTGCTAATTTAAATAAATAAAAGGTGGACAAATAAACAAATGCCTGGACAAGTGTGGACAACAGTTGGACAATCAAACGTATCAGTTTTTACGACGTTTTTTTGAGTTGGGGTGTTGGGCCTTATTTCACGTGTTTTTAGTATCTCGTAAACAAAAGGTGGACAAAAAAAATTTTTGCTGGACATGGGTGGACATTCGATGGACAATCAAACGTGAAAAAAAATTTCCAAAAATTCTCATTTTTTGGCATTTTTACTAACAAACGATAATTATTGCTAATTTAAATAAATAAAAGGTGGACAATTAAAAAAATGCCTGGACAGGTGTGGACAACAGTTGGACAATTAAACGTATTAGTTTTTACGACGTTTTTTTGACTTCGGGGTGTTGGGCCTTATTTCACGTTTTTTAGTATCTCTCGTAAACAAAAGGTGGACAAAAAAAAATTTTTACTGGACAAGAGTGGACATTTGATAGACAATTAAAAAAAACAAAAATTTTTGAAAAAATCGTATTTAGAGGTGCTAACTTCACAGGGCTCGAAACTATTCTAGTAAACTTTGAAAAGTTTCTCTTCTTGGTTGTCGTCTATCAGGGAATTGCAGATGATAAATTATTATTGCTAATAGTACATTTTTGTTATAGTCTCCTAGAACAAAAACTTTACTAATCAGTTCCCCATTACAAAAATTTATATTAGTAATGGTAACAAAGCAATTCCAACTATAAAAATAATATAATGTCTAATGTTTAAGCAAGTTTAGTCTCAAAGCCATAGCCAACTAGATAGAATATGGTTTGTTTTTATTAATATTTTATGCACCAACAATCTTAACAACGTAGGCATTTTGGTATCTCATCCAATATTAATAAATTAAGGATCATTCTAGATTAACATGTATTTAATTTCAAAAAGTTATTTATGATTGAATATTTTCACGGCAAACCTAATAAAATTTCACGTAATTTTTGTTGCATTTAATGTTTAGCTTAAATAACTACGAATAACTTACAAATTAAAGCAGTTAGGTATAGGGAATGCTTAAGAAATAAAAAAGTACTATAACATATCATTTCACTACAATACTAAAATACAGGGTGTTCCATTTAAGAAAACTCAGAAAATACTCATTCCGAGTTTCGACCAACCCTGTATATTCAAAGTAAACATTTCGCTATATTAATAATTTTTAATAATATTAGACTATATTGAAAATCACTTGAGCATAAATGGAGTTTTTTTTATATCAAATCAGTACAATTCTACAGGGTGTGAAGTTTGCTACAAAATCTATAAAAAACTGTAATTATTTTTTAAACTGCCCTGTATAATATTACAAAACCTCATATTATAAGAAAGAGGACATGGAGCAGAATCCAAAAACGTAAAAATATACAGGGTGTCCTATTTAAAAAAAACGAAGTTACAATCAACTTCCGGTATAACCTGAAGTAGCAAAGAGACCGAAATATTTTCATTAAATAGTTCATACCTCAAAACCCCTGCATTCCAATTTTCATGATTCTCTTACCTTTAGTTCTCGAGATATTTATAATAGGCCCTTTATCTGCCTCACCCTATATATCTCCCATTATTGACAAGTTGGCGGGGAGTTATTATGGCTTATGAAATATTAGGATATTATGACTAGCTATATAGACAAAAAAACTGTTAAGATATAAAAAAATTAAAGAAGGGAAAAACCGTAACCAAAGAAAACAGTCCAAAAAATATATGATGAATCTATAATACAGAATAAGTTCATGAAGAATTGCCTGTCTACCCTGAACGCATCAGTCAATCAATCACAACAATTAGTATCTTGATTGATTGTGTCGAACATTGTTTATTTGTTAACTAAACTATCTACAAATATCTAGCAGTACTATAAAGCTTAAACAATTCTTCTTATTTCTGGCCAGCGTCATTGCTTCTATCCACGTTGTTATCCTTTTTGCCTAGGCTTCTATCCCATGTTTGCCGTGGTCTACCTTTCTTCTTTCTTTTTTGCGTTTTTGCCTGCCAAATTTCTTTCACCAGTTTTGTATAATCCATTCTTTGAAGATGACCCAACCAACTTGCCCTCTTTCTTTAAATTCTAAGGGAACTCTATTTCCAAATTTCCTCTTATTTAAGTGTTCCATAGTCTATCTCTTGTGGTAACTCCTCGAACTCGCCTAAGGTATTTCATTTCTAGTGCCTGTATTTTACTGTTTTGTTTTTTTGTTAAAACCCACGACTCGCAACCAAAGGTTAATACAGGCCTATATATTGACGTGAACACATTAATTTTTTCATTTTCGTGTTGCAAAGAAATTGAGAATGTTTATACATTTTTAATTCATTTACTCTTTTGTTTGAGTATTAAGGAATCTTTCTTGTTGGAGCTTTTACCACGCTGAACAGATGAGTTGTGAATTATTTAAAATTCTCTCATTTTAATTTCCTCGGCATCCTGTATGATTTATAAATTTTGAAAATCTCAGGAGGTGTAACCAAATAAAGTATTCCACCCGTTGTCAATCTGGTGATATGGAGACGATGTTTATTGTCGTTCTCTGTGCTACTTCGATTAATAACTTACTTTGTTTTTCGGTAGATAACCCTAGTTTATCCGTGACATTTCTTTCTTCGCAATTCGGAAAGGCCTAAAGTGGTACGTGGAAGAATCTGAGAGAAGTGGATATGGGATTACTGATGAGGGGGAAACAACCCCCGAAACCGGTATAGACTCTTCCTGCACTCTCAGATTTGACCATAGTATTATGCAGCTGCTGCATTTTCGTGTTGCAAAGAAATTGAGAATGTTTATACATTTTTAACATTAATTTTTGTTTTTCTTGTCATTTTTTTTATTTATGAATTTATTGCTGATTGCATAGTATAAGTTCATCGCTTGTTGAATTCTATTATTAATTTCTGTTTCCTGCCTTCCGTTGCCTAGAAGTAAGTATTGGAAGGTTCATAAGTATTGGAAGGTTCGTGCTTGTTCTATTCCCTTTTTGATACTTATCTTTTCTTCTTCTTCATTTTCTCCAATGACCATAACTTTTGTTTTATTTTTATTAATTGTCATTCCATATTTTTTTAGTATTTTGTCCCATATTTCTTTGAGTTGTTTCTCATTTTCGGCCAATATGACGACGTCGTCAGCGAATACTACTTGTGAAATGTCTACTCTTCTGAAATTTCTATAACCCACATGCATTTTTTTTACTTTTACGCTACATTACTTAATTATCTCATCCGTGTATATTACTGTGTGAAGATGATTTACAACGTATGCTGCACCAATTTAACATAATCGCCAGAAAATGTAACATGTTAATTTCCTCAAAAAAGACAAAATGCATGGTTATAGCAACAGATCCAATAAGATGTAAATTGGAGCTGGAAGGTCAGACAATAGAACAAGTGATGGAGTTTAAATACCTAGGCATCACACTATCTAGCTACGGGAGGCTCGAAACAGAAGTGGAAGATCAAGTGAATAGATCAAACAGAGCCGTAGATTGCCTGAATGACACAATATGGAGAAACAAAAATATCGGAAAATAAATGAAAGGCAGAATTCACAAAACAGTCATCAGACCAATAATGACATACGCGGCAGAAACACGACCCGACACAGAGAGGACAAAAAGATTGCTCGAAACAGCGGAGATGAAAACCCTTCGAAAAATCGATGGTAAGACTCTATGGGACAGAGCTAGAAGTACAGGTATACGACGGAGATGCAAGGTGGATAACATGAATAACTGGGTAAGAAACAGAAGAATAGAATGGAATGACCACATAAGCCGAATGACAACAAATAGGGTAATCAGGACAGCGAGAGACGGTTCCCCAATAGGAAGACGATCAGTGGGAAGAACACGAAAACAATGGAACGACAACTTACTAGAGGCACATTGAAAAAACAGACAGTCATGTCTATACAAAAAGAAGAAGAAGAAGAAGAATAAGAAGAAGAAGAAGAAGAAGAAGAAGAAGAAGAAGAAGAAGAAGAAGAAAGTGTACATTATAATAGTGTTGGACTTTATCCTCCTCCTTGTCTCAGACCCTCGTTTTAAGTAAATGGGTTTGATGTTCTCTTTTGACCGATGACATAATTCATATTCTTGTGTAAATGTTATTAATTACTCTTATCATTTTGTTACTAATACCTCTCTTCTCTACTATTTCCCATTATTTTGCCTTGGTACCATGTCAAAAGTCTTTTCAAAGTTTATGTACATCATATTATATTTTTCCTGTTGCTGATATTTTTCTATTGTTTGATTGATGTTAAATCTAATATTTACAGGGTGTCTGCGTAACTTGGAACCAAATGGGAAACTTTTTTAATATCAATTTTACGAAAAAAAGTCATTCTTTATAAAGTGCTCTGCATAGTCTAAAACCTAAGATTCAATCATCAGATATCAAATTTTGTCAACAGTATTAACAAACTTGGATAACTGATGGTTGCATCTTGAGGTTTAGACCATGCACAGATTTTTATGAAGACTAACTTTTTTTCCTAAAATTATTAATAAAAGAGTTATTACATGTCTAATAAATAAAAATGATGTTCGGAATCGGTAATTTAGGAAAATTTCAGAAATTTTTTTTCACGTAGAAGGTTGTTATTGCATATTTGAATATGGTTTTTAATTACAAATAACTTTTCATAATAAACTTTTTTGATATTTTGAAATATAAAGGTAGCTTGCTCTTGAACGAAATTAATATTTTTTGACATACCTCGTATACTGTTGACAAAATTTGATATATGATGATTGCATCTTAGGTTTTAGACTATGCAGAGCACTTTATAAAGAATAACTTCTTTTCGTAAAATTGATATTAAAAAAGTTTCCCATATGGTTCCAAGTTACGCAGACACCCTGTATAATATGATCATGGGTGGTTCTGCTTTTTCTGAATCCGCTTTGTGCTGCCTCGAGTGTGCTTTCAATTTTACAATAGGCTTTACAATAGTATCTTATGTATCTACTTGATAGTAATTATTTTTTTAATTACTATTATTTTTAGTATTTTTTAACTGTATTACTAACACTAATTATTTTTTTTAGGTAATGGGTCTAGATATGTCCATCAACAGCCTAGAGAAAATTCCATTGGGACTAAGATATTACACTCACCTAACATATGTAAATATGTCACACAACCGGATAGCAATCTTGGACCACCAAGACTTTGATGGATTGTCCAATCTAACAACGTTGGACCTGTCCTTCAACAATTTTCTAGACTGGAGAGATATGCAAGCCCAAACATTTGTGAATTTAAAAAAATTAGTGTCGATGAACTTTTCTGGAAACCCTCTAAGGGTTCTCTCGATATCGCATTTTAATTTGCAACCTTTAAAGAGCCTTCGACTAAATAACTGTTCCATTGAAGCAATACCTAAGGGATTTATTAAAGGTATTCCTCATTTAGAAGAACTGTATTTATCACATAACCCAATTGGCAGCTTAAAAGTAAATATGAGCTCAAAAACGTTAAAAGTGTTCGACTTGAGCAACTGTCGCTTAAGTCGGGTCAGTGAATATGCGTTTACGTACCTAGAAGCATTGGAAACACTACATCTAAACAAAAACAGATTTCTTAGGAATGTTACTATTAACTCAGAGACATTAGTGTATTTAGATTTATCTGACAGCTTTTTAGAGAGTGTACCACATGGTAGTATGCGCGAACTTAAAAGCTTAAATTTATACGGAAATATGTTACGAGAATTAAAAAATAACAAATTTATAAACACTCCAAACCTCGTAACCCTTAATTTGTCTCTAAATGCAATTACCTCTATAGATAGGAATACATTTAGGGGTTTGGAATACGTTAAAGCTATAGACCTGTCATTTAACAAACTCATTGCTTTACCTGTAGGCGCTTTCCTCGCTACCAAGAGCTTAATAAGATTAAATGTATCCCACAACTATTTATCTTCAATAGATAATTTGCACAGCGTATCATTGAATGGTTTAGATGCCAGTTATTGCGAAATTAGCACTGTTTCACAAGATTCATTGTCCAGACTGCCAAAGCTATCTTACTTATCATTAAAAAGAAATTTTATAACTACATTGCCAGACTATTGGACAGCTCAATATCTCCGCTCATTGGACTTAAGCGACTGTAGGATCAAAGCTATCAACAATAAAACTTTCTCAGAAATGTCTTCTTTGCAAGAAATTGATCTTTCCAGTAATCGTCTAACAACAATCCACTATACCAATTTTCCTCGAAATATACTAATAATATCAATCACAGATAACTTATGGAGATGTGATTGTTCAGTGTTGAAGGAAACCTACGAATGGTTGCAGCTTCATGGTTCTTTCGTCGATGAACTGATCTGTGATTCTCCTGAACATTTAGATGGGCAAAATTGGTTAATGGCATGCCAGTCACAATGGTATCCATCCTCGGAAAAGAAGGATCACCTATGGTGGTACTCAATTGCTTTACTAATATCAATGCTAGTTCTTCTCTTGACTATAGTAGCATTAAGAAAAATAAATGAAGTAAGAGAAAAAAGATACCAAGAAATAGAACAACGAAGACTGCAGCAAGAAAGAGAAGCCCGGGAATCCCGCGAGAGGATGTTGCAAATGCAAAGAGAGTATAGAGAAGAAACCAGTCAAAATGCTCCAGATCCCAGAGAAAGTCAGGGCCCCCCGTCGTACACAGACGCCTTACTTCTGCCAAGACTTGACTCATCTCACCCTAGCTTAGCAGGTAGCTACGTCTCATTTGGTTCTAGAGGAAGCCTTCACGGCAGCAATCCAGAAGTCAACAAAAAAGGTAAAGTAAGACGAAAGAAAAGGCGAAGAAGGTCCGACGTCCAAAGGCCTTCACTTCCTGTTTCTGAGTCCCAAAGACCTTCAATACGGCAATTTAGTGAAGAGTCTGAGTCTGAAGGGACACCGAGAGAACCTCCCCTTGAAAGCGATTTTTGACCTGTAAATGTTAAGTATTAGATCAAATACCAAAGAAGAGCGAGTGTTTTATCGAAAATAGTCGCTTAGTAGTAATTATGAGGAAGTAAAATATTTCGATGGACATTTTCAAAGTTGTTCCTTTAAACGGACACCGCACACATTTTATGTAAAATATAATATCACTCATCCTCCTCCTAGGTGCCTTCTCTATTGAGGTTGGCGATCAATATGGCAAATTTCTCTCTGTTCTGGGCTTGATGAATTAAGACATTCCCTGTTGTGTGGGTCCAATCTCTGATGTTTCGGAGCCACGATTTTTTCTTTCTTCTTATACCCCTTTAACCTTCGATTTTGCCTTCTTATATTACCTGGAGCTGCTCAAATTCTCTATGGCGCATTATGTGTCCTAGATACGACGTCTTTCTAATTTTGATTGTATTGACCAGATGAGGACGTGTCTTCATTCTTTCCAGTACTTCTTCATTCGTAATTCTTCTGGTCCAGCTTATTCTTAGCATTCGGCGGTACATCCACATTTCGAATAAACTCAGTTTGTTGACGTCATACTGTTTTAATGTGCAGGTCTCACAGGTCTATATAGTAATAGAGACAACACGTATTCTCAATCTTATTGTGACTGATAGTTTGGGGTTGCAGAGCATTTTACTCATGTTCATGAAACCAGACCATGCTATTTCAGTGTGTCTTCTAATTTCTTTTGAAAGGTGTAGCTGACTATTTAGCTCTCTGCCCAGGTATTTGAGGCTTTGGGAACTCTTAAGGGTGATACCATTTATTTGTATGTTGGGTGTAATTTGTTCAAGGGGGTTCTTGTGGAATACCATGATTTTGGTTTTGGAAAGGTCAATGTCCAAACCCAGCCTATGACTTTCTTCTGATAATAATATGTCCATCAATATTTTTAGTTGCTCTTCTGTTTTCGCTAATACTACGGTGTCATTGGCATATCTTATATTGTTAATGATGATTGTTAAGATAATATCACTCAAATGAAATAAAATTTACATTGATAGATTGTTGTCGCAAATGCAAGCATTTCATATGAGTGCGCCAACTCTGAATTTTGAATAATAACGGCCTAAATTGATATAAATGAATATAAAATCAATTGGGAATTTAAATGAGTCAAAGAGAGAAAAAAGATTTCCGGAATCGCCACTTCATAAATATTTAAGACAAAGGGTTATAGATAATAAAGTAGGTATAATTTGGCCAGGCATACAAAAGTATATATTCCGTTAATCTGCTTAGCTCATGCTGGGTAATATCGTTTGAATAACCACTACACTAATAATATTTATAAATAAGTTTTGTGGACTTCAGAAAACGTGATTTCGATTAACTTTTAATTACAATTTACGCCATTATTAATTAAAATTCATAGTTTGCGCGAGGATATGAAATGAGTGTAATTTCGATACCAATCTACTCATCTAAATGTTGTTTCATTTAAGTGAGGTTATATTTTCAATAAGATTTGTGCGGTGTCCTTTATGCAGAATCGAAGTGTCCAAATAAGCTATTGGGCAATTGCCTGTTGTTTTCTAAACTCTTTTCGCACTGTTCAGAAAACACATTCGTTAAATAGCGACGTATATTTAGCATCAGCTTTAAGAAACTGGTATTGTTGAGAGCAAATAATTATCTCTAATGTATTTTGTGACATTATAAACCAATGACTTACCTATGCCTTTTCATTACGGCACTTCTTGAACACCACTTTCCTACATAATCAACTATACTAAAATTACAATAAAGATGCACTAGAAATAAACAAACCAACACACGTTGAATGTTACAAGGAGCACTCCCAAGTCATGATATATATATATATATATATATATATATATATATATATATATATTGATGTGATCTTGATTATTGATATGAGATAATATTTTTATATGTCATTTAATTTAATCAATGCATTAATAATAATCTAATTAATTTACCAGATCACATATCAATATGTTTTCAATCTCAGGGCTTTTTATAAAATTAATTACTTACTTACGTGGCTTCTAAGTATTTCACAATGGTTCCTAATCGGGATAGGAAAGAAAAGAGTAAAATAATAACACATATGGGTTACAATTGTAATCAAAATATTGTTTATTTTATTTAAATGGCAATCACTGCTTAATATTTGCTATATCTTATTATTCTTAAACATAACATTTACACATGGGAATCTTATTTCCTTTTGGTTTCCAATTGAAAGTTTTTATTAACATTTAACTATTATGATTTATTAGCAACAATTCTATTTAAGTTTGATGAAGCTTTTCTGATATTATTGATTATGTTTCTTCAATTTTAAATGTGGTATTTAATACGAAAAACCCATACATTCATGTCCAAACAAATGAGACTGACCTTTTTCTGGTGAACTGAGAATGTCTTCACACAAGACCCGTTTCCTGCTATCCTTGGCTGCAATCAAAACCTCGTCCTGGCTTCCAGTAATGTTCTCCTTTGAAACTAGCTCGTATAGCTCTCGTTTCCTGCTTCTGTCGCGATGCTGTGTTCTACCTTTTTCGAAACTGCAATCAGCTACCGGGAACTCTTGGCTCAAGGAGGTTCTTTTACTCTCAACCTGGCCTACCTCTCGTTCCACGATAGATACTCCACACTCACGGAACTACACCGGCTTTCTCACTCTCCGTACACTACCGTCTACTACTGGACTTCCTTCTCGACAGCTCAAAACATTCTGATCTCTATTTGTCATTCATTCCCCTACTTTCTAAATATCCCTTCCAGATTCACAAATCAAACTTCCACCACCAACTCTCATTCGCAGTATTCCTCAAAACCAATTTTTAATCTTTCTAAATATGCTTAATGGATTTCAAAGGAAAAATAGTTAATTCCCATTCTAAAATTACTTTCTACTAATTACAAAATTTAATGATCTATTATCTACTTCCACTAAGTCTTATTTAGCATCGGCTAATGATCGAACCTTCCGCGAACAACGATAATGACCTATTATCGATTTCACTTGAGTCTTATTTAGCATAGGCTAATGATCGAACCTTCCGCGAACAACGACAATGGTACGCGCCATTCACTTTGTTCATTCTAAGCGCATTGTCCCGAGTTTCGTTTAATCACTTCTTAAAATTAAATATAACAATTTGTTGTATACAGGTTGTTCTAAATTTATATGCCCGTGGTTGAGAAAATTGAAAATATTTTATATTAAATTGAATTCTGTTTATAATTATCAAAATTTAATTTTCATATCAAATAGAAATATAACAATATATATATATATATATATATATAAATTGTAAATCCTAAATCATGATTTACAATGTTTATACATTGTAAATTATGATTTTAGAGTGTCCTGGTAACATTCAACGTGTCTTGGTTTGTTTATTTCTAGTGTATCTTTATTGTGATTTTAGTATAGTTGACTTTTTGTTATTTAAGTCAGTCTCTTAGAATTTCTTAATCCATTTCATTCATTCTGGCACCTCTAGAACATATTTTTTTTTAAATATCAACGAGTTATTCTAAAAAAAATTTTCTTGGTACTTCAAATAACCACAAAGTATAAATTGACATAACCAATAGAGTAAAACTGTCATTTAAAGATAAATATAGAGCTTTGGTAATGTTGCCTGACAGATCTTTTTTGTGCGCCTGACATCTAAAGCCTGCTATCCATATAGGAGAAATATTTGTGGCCTGATCAAGTGTTCAAAAGATCTATTCTAAGAATTATGGCATTGGAGAACAATTCCTGGTTTCTATTTTGTACTAGATGATGTCTGTTAGCAGTGTCAAATCAGAATACCTGTAATACTCTGAGTGCAGTCTTTTGAAGCTCCAAGACTATTTTTGTATAGCGAGCAGAACGTTATTAGCATTTTTGTTTGCATCTGAAACGGAATATTTTCCTAGTAAGCTACACAAGGTCTTTTATTTTCAGAAATCCTTCATTATGAGGGTTTTTGGTACACCGCAAAATGGCAATAGTCTAGTCCAATAAAAGGAGTATTAGTGGCTTCTTTTACAAGGCTGTTAGCAATTTCATTACCAACAGTTTCCATGTACTCTTCCACAATGAGGTTAATTTGTTCTACCCTATCAGTTGTTTAAATGACTATTGTGTTTCCAAACTATTACTAACTCATATAAAGTCGCATACTTTATAACCTTCAGTTCATCCTGGCTCTCTAAGGAAATGGCTATTTTGGCTCTAAGGAAGATTATTATAATTCTTGCTTTATACAATGTAGGGCTTTGGATAGTCTAGCTTTAGTACCACTAAGGTCTATTCATATTCCTTTTGTTTTTGATCCATCAGTGTAAACCATAATGCACCTATTTTACCCTTCTTACTTGTACATATTTACAAGGAATGTCTAGCATTACCTCTAAGACTGCAGTGAGCTATGCCACGGTTTCGTTGTACTCATGATTCCTGAACATGCAAGTCTTTCCATTTTTTGCAATTATGTTATTACCTTTTGCTATGTTGTTTCGCTCCACAAAACCAGCATATCACAAGCAAATATGTTCTTATAGTGTCCGACTGGTTGGTTACTAGGTTTGTATACCTTTTTCTGCTGCAGCAGTCTTAAACTCCAATAGGGTGTTATCAAATATATATCAATGTATGAGATAATGTCACTTTTTCTCAAGAGATGGTTTTTTTGAGATGTAGAACAAGAGAATGCAAAGCACCTACGGTGAATTTGCCTTGTTGTTTTTCCTGAAGTACTTGTAAAGTATTCATTTCTTATGTAAGTGCTCTCATACTCTTTAGAAGAAAGAAGGCTAGACTAATAGGTTTACATGACTTTGGTACTTCCGGATAAGGTTTTCCTCTGATAGGAATTGATCAGACCATAACTGTGGTTACTCCTTTGAAACATAACCTAAAATAACACTCATCTTGAATATTTTGTCAAAAATGAGGCAGTAGGAAAGATTGCATCGTGATGAAATAATGAACAGGAGAATTCCACTTTCTTCCTAAACAAACGAAAGAAACATAGACTAATTGTCATATTCTATTTATATTATTTAAAATGTGAGAGGAACGTTGTAGTTTTTAAGATATTTACTGTATAAACAATTATTGTAATATTTAACATCTACCAAATTATATGTAAAAATAATTTCAAATAGCTATATAGTTTCATAATAGTATGTATATAAAGCACAAAGTTACATAATATTGACCGAGAGTAACAGTTACTGCATGTTGCGAGAAAGTAAAGGTCAGCAGTTACGCGAGAGCAATAATGTTGCTAGTAGTATACACAATATTTTTTCCACGGACGCTTAATAAAATGGATCTTTTTGAAATTGTTGCCTTTAATAAAATCATTAAAAATAAATATTCCAGTAAACTAAAGCAGCTATATTAGTAATTAGTAGTATTTATAATCGAAGCTAAAATTGCATTCGGTATACTATTTACTAATAATTCCTGAGCATATAGTATTTTTGGACTGTATTCTGATGTAAACTCTTGATTATTGTGGCGAGAATATTCACATAATATGTAAATATACAGTATTGTTAATATTTTTCCGAAAAATGGGCGCTTTCAGTGCAATAAGTTAGATTTTTGATTTTCCATTAATCAGTGTAAATTTCAATATAACGTCGCGATGTTTTAAAATTAATTCATTTGTTCGACTGTAATACCTTTACTGCTGGCTATCGCACAAACGATGCAATCCGATGGAGCACCTCAGTTCACTGCAGTCGAACAAATGAATTAAATATGAAACATCGCGAGGTTGTCTGGAAATTGACACTGGTTAATTGTAAATCAAGAATCTAACTTGTTGCATTGAAAGTTCCTATGTTCCGAAAAAAGATTTCCAATACTGTATACATTATATGGCTCCGGTAAAATTTTCTACATTTCTAAATTTTTATTAATAAGTTTTGTGGTTCAAATATTTAACAACGTCTCTTGTCTTTATCATCCGGAAAGCCAAAATCTTAATGGAATAAAATGGGCATATAATCTGCAATGAACAACGCTATAGTATGCTTCGAACCGTACTACAGGCAAGGTGTTCGGAAAACAAGGAAAAAGAAGTTAGCCTAGCTGCACAAGCTAAGAAAATCTATTAAAAATAGCCAGGATGGTATCAAACATCTGTAACGGGGATAGGCCATCCAAGGAGATGAAGATATTGTTTGTTGTGGATATCGTTTACATCCCTATAATTAGAAACAGCTATGCTATAGTAATGTATATTAGAGTTTACCAACATGAAGATATAATTTTACATTAGTTGAAAAGTTTCAACATTCTCCATCTCAGAAAGAACTAGAACAGATATAACCGGAACTCAACAACGTAAGTCAACAATACGGACTAACAATGAATACAAACAAAAAGAAGTCACAAACATAGCTAGGTTAGCAACAGCAAAATGGACTCCATGAAATGAATTCCATGGACAGCACATCGTACAAATGAGTCTCTGCTTCAGGAACTAAATATTAATACCATACGCATTACAACATTAAACAGAAATGTTCTGAGGTAAAAAATCAAAAATGAATGACCATTTTCAATTTCGTTGCAAAACGAAAATACAGCCGCACCATAGTCTAGTCCAATCAGAGAGTGCAGCAAGCACCTCTACCGGTTTCGAAACTTATTAGTCTCTCATCAGGAGGCACATATGCTGCTCTCTCTGATCCAACCAAAACAAACCCCGGCGTGCAGTCACGGATTGCAACGAACGAAATGGCATAGATGCCCTAGCGGCAACTGCTAGCAAAAGACTAAGTTTTCAATCTAATGTCATATAAAACAACATAATGTTACTCTACATCCCAGCAGACTGAAAACAATGGGAACCTTCTCTGGTTACACCTCCGAGGCTTCTACAATTTGCAAGCCATAACGGATGCTGAAACTAAGTGAGATGAGGGAATTTTACAATTTATAATTCACGTCCCATCTGCTCAGCGCGGTAAAGTTCCAACGAGAATGGTTCCCTTCGTATTCCAATCAGAGTAAACATGTAAATCAAAAATGAATAACCTGGTGTAACCAGAGAAGGTTCCCATTGTTTTTAGTCTGGTGGGATGTAGAGTAACATTATGTTGTTTTATATGCCATTAGATTGAAAACTTAGTCTTTTACTAGCAGTTACCTCTAGGGCATCTATGCCATTTCGTTCGAGAGAGCAGCATATGTGCCTCCTGATGAGAGACTAGTAAGTTTCGAAACAGGTAGAGGTGCTTGCTGCACTCTCTCTCTTATTGGACTAGAATATGGTGCGGCTGTATTTTCGTTTTGCAACGAAATTGAAAATGGTTATTCATTTTTGATTTACATGTTTACTCTGATTGGAGTACGAAGGGAACCATTCTCTTTAGAACTTTACCGCGCTAAGCAGATGGGACGTGAATTATAAATTGTAAAATTCCCTCATCTTCCTTAGTCTCAGCATCCGTTATGGCTTGCAAATTGTAGAAGCCTCGGAGGTGTAACCAGAGAAGGTTGCCATTGTTTTCAGTTTGGTGGGATGTAAAGTAACGTTATGTTGTTTTATATGCCATTAGACTGAAAACTTAGTCTTTTGTTCTGATGTAATTTGATCATATATCTAGAAGGAAAGAGGTCATGGAAAGGTTGATCGTCGAAGGCAGAAGATCAAGAGGCAGATCTCCTTCGCGGTAGTCTGATCAAATTAAAAAAATCATAGGACTCTCCCTTCCAGAAGCATCTCAAAAAGTTCAAAATAGAGTTGAGTGGTCAATCAAACATCATGATGTTATCATATCTTTGCGTAGGATAACGGACTGAGGAGGAGGACTTCACACAACAGTCTGCACATTTGATACAACCTAGAAAATGTGGTGTTTAGCATCCACTAAATTGATTAGTTGATACCCGTGTTGTGCTGCCCCCCCCCCACTTGCAAACATTAAAAAACAAATAGCGCTGATTTATGAGCTTTCATATTCCGCACATCAAAGGGCTGACTCAGCCCCCCCCCGCACTACTTAAAAATAAGGATATTGAATCGATTTTGCGGCAGAATTACGAGCTATTTATGAGCTCTTTCGAAGTGATATAGTTTCGATTTTTGAGCTCATCCCCTTTACCCCCAAACAACCCTTTAATTGATTTAACTTAAGAGAAACATGCTGAAAGAAATTAAAATATATCGTATCGCGTGTATAATTCCTATATATTCTAAGAATAAACTCTTAAATCACGCGCATTTCGATTATTGAGCTACAACTCCTTCGCAAGTAAACCACCCCATCTTCCCGGCTTAAGAGAGAGTTGAACTTAAAATGCATTAAATTAATTATTTGGCGACTACATATCATTTAATAATTTATGAGCTCCCAAAATACGCGCATTTAGATTATTAAATTGCAATTCCTTTTATATAGTGCAGTCACTGAAGTTAAAAATTAACTATTACCTTCAATTTCGGTGAACCTTCATCGATTTTCACGAAAATTGGTGAGTGGTTATAGGATACCTCAAGAAACAAAGGTGATATGGTGCTATCTTGCGCCTTTACCCTGAGGGTGGATACCGCCCCTTCTTGGGGGTGAAAATTATAGAATATATAAGCTATAAGAATTATACCCGCGATACGATATATTTTAATTTTTTCAGCATTTTTCTTTTAAGTTAAATCAATTAAAGGGTTGTTTGGGGGTGAAGGGGATGAGCTCAAAAATCGGAACTATATCATTTCAAGAGCTCATAAATAGCTCGTAATTCTGCCGCAAAGATCGATTCAATATCCCTATTTTTAAGTAGTGGGGGAGCTGAGTCAGCCCCCTCCCCCACTAAAATATTAAATTCCTGCTCAGTGTAACGAGCTCAAAATTTTTTATGTGCGGAATATGAAAGCTCATAAATAGCTCATAAATCAGCGCTGTTTGTTTTTTAATTTTTGCAAGTGGGGGGGGCCAGCTCAACATGGGTTTAGTTGATGATGACTAGCGTCTTGAAATAATTGCAAATTTTCTGCGAATTAACCATATTTATTATGTATTAATGATTCTCATATAATATCTAATTTCTTGCACCAATTTAGTATGACCGCTTTTACAAGACTTTTGATATCAGAAAGTTTGTTCAGGGTACTACTCTCACTATTTTCTATATTAATCTTTTGACTATTACTTAGTGAAATACAGAAATCATGAGAATTCTTCAGATCGTAAGGTATTATAGCTATAGTAAGTGCTATACACCGACCATCCTCAGGAAATGACAATGACAAATAAAAAATTTTTCATCGAGAGTTTTTTGAAAATACCTAAATTTTTTAAAAAATAGTGTCAAAAATGTATTGCGTAATTGCGATATTGTCAATAAATTTATTAGTAGATCCCATTAATCTCATTTAATATATTATATTTTTTATTTATTTGTTTATTGCAGTACAAAATAACTAATCAATAAAAATATACGCAATGTTAATATAATCTAAAAATGTGATAATACTTTTGTTAAATAGTTAATAAATTGTTTCAAAACTGACTACTAGATGATTATTTCATAGATTAGAATAGCATTTGAATTAGTATTAAAAATGCTAGTTGCTAAGTTACAAGAAAAGAATACTAAACACAGTGAGCAAAGAAAAAGGGCCAAATGGACAATGAGAACAAACCAGAAAACGAAGTATCGGAATCAAAGGACATGATTTTAAATATTAATAACGAAATTGAAGATGCTATATCTCCTGAGGTAAAATATTCCTGAAACAAACTGAACTTCTATTAGGATTTCCGGGTAAGGAATATTTTAGGGAAACACCATTCAAGGTTAGAAACAATACATTAGTACCTGTTTACAAAAAGAAGGCAGATACAATGTATAAACTACAGGTCCATGAAACTACTTGGTCACACCATGAAAGTATGGGAGAGAGTAATTGATAGACGGATATGTGAAAAAACCGAAATATCCAATAATCAGTTTGGCTTTATGCATGACAGATTAATAACAACAGATGCAATTTTCATTATCAGACATCTGACGAAAAAATACAGGAATAAAGAAACAAACGGTCATATATGATTTATTGATTTTGAAAAAGGAGATGCATAAGTGCGCATCGAGAGATTTTGTGGTGGGCACTTAATAAGAAAGGAGTCCCAGGAGATAATGTAAATATGGTGAGAGACATGTATGAGTCAGTTTGGACAGATGAGGGATATGCTGATTATTTTCATGTGAAAGTAGGATTGCACCGAGGCTAGGTGCTTATTTATTATATATTTTCATTAGTTCTGGATCAGATAACAGCGAAACTACAGGATAATGTATGCTAATTATGCAACGTTAGTATAGTAGGAGAGTTAAAGCGATTTAGATCAAAACTGAAATAGTGGAGATAAGCTATTGTGCAAAAACGTTTAAAACTTGGTAGAACAAAAATAGAGTATTTGGAATATACAGGGTGTTTGGTAAAGAATGGGCCATAGCTTAACCTTAGATTTCTGAGCTTAAATATGTCGATTTAAGCTAACTTACCTTAGTACAAAAGTTAATAATAACCTAAATACAGGGTGTCAAAGTTAAACTTTTGTTTTATTTATTTTTGAATATTTCGTGACAGGCATGGGACAACAGCACGAAATTTGGTAAGTGGTGCTGGTATTGTACAGTCTACTAAATTATGTCAAACAAACGTTTCTGGCTACTACCAGAGGCGTACGACGGGGAACGTGAATGGTTGACCCTTCCCAAATTCAACGCCACTGGCGGAATTGCTATATATGGCAAAATATTTGAAGCTAAAAACGAAGGAGCATAATACATTAATCAAAATAAGTGTGACTTTTCATTTTTAACTTCAAATATCTCGAAAACTAATGACTTTATCGTTACGAATGAGGAGTATATTATTTGCATAGAAAGTATTGGAGAATCTAAAAATTATGCTATAATAGCAGTTTCATCAGTGGCGTAGAATTTGGGAAGGGTCAACCATTCACTTTCCCCTGTCGTACGCCTCTAGTAGTAGCCAGAAACGAATATTTAACATAATTTAGTAGGGTGTACACTAGTGTAGAGTGCCAACTCTTTCTGCCAAGTATCACACGGATATGTTAAATTATTTTAAAGTATTTTTTTTAATAATTTATTTTTTATTTAAAACTTTAAGAACTATCTGTGCCCGGTACTATAAAACTATTTGATATATCCTTGTGGTACTTGGCAGAAAGTGTAGGTACTGTACACCCTACTAAATTATGTTAAATAATCGTTTGTGCTTAATACCAGAGGCGTACGATAGGGGAAAGTGAATGGTTGACCCTTCCCAAATTCTAGGCCACTGATGAAACTGCTATTTTAGCATATTTTTTAGATTCTAAAATACTTTCCATGCAAATAATATACTCTTCATTCGTAACGATAAAGTCATTAGTTTTCGAGATATTTGAAGTTAAAAATGAAAAGGACATTTTGATTAATGTATTATGCTCCTTCGTTTTTAGCTTAAAATATCTCGAAAACTAATGGCTCTATCGTTACGAAAGAAGAGTATGTTTTTTACATATAAAGTATTGGAGAATCAAAAAATTGCACTAAAATAGTAATTCCGTCAGTGGTGTAGAATTTGGGAAGGGTCAGCCATTCACGTTCCCCCGCCGTACGCCTCTGGTAGTATCCAGAAACGTTTGTTTAACATAATTTAGTAAATTGTACAATACCAGCACCACTTACCAAATTTCGTGTTGTTGTCCCAAGCCTGTCAGGAAATATTCAAAAATAAATAAAATATAAATTTAATTTTGACACCCTGTATTTAGGTTATTATCAACTTTTGTACTAAGGTAAGTTAGCTTAAATCGACCTATTTTAACCTCAGGAATCTAATCTTAAGCTATGGCCCATTCTTTATCAAACACTCTGTATACTTAAAAATGGAGTTACTAAAAATAAAATGATACCTTTAAATGATGGAATGATTGTGAAAAGTAATAGTTTTAAGTACCTAGGATCGCACAGTGGTTACAAATGCTGAAAACGTGGTCATGAGGGGAAAAAAGTCCATATCTAGGGATTTTCAAGTTTGTAGTTGTTTTCTCATACTATCGTAGAGTCATAATACGCAGGTAGTATAAGGATCAGACTGTATGTATTCTGGTTCATAGCTCAGGAACAAGTGAGCCATGTCCGAGTTAATTTTTACTTCTTCTAGCTTCTTGACTTAAAAAAAATTTACATATCATTTGTATGGCCTGTATTATCTCTAATTACTAAAAATGGTAAAAGAAGTTTTTTAATGGATTGTTGGGATATTATCTAAAAACAGAGATTTTATCATTACTAATTACTCACCTTTAATGAGATTTACTAATAATTTAATTAGCTAATATTAATACAAAAGAAGATTATTACACACAAAAGTTCGAATGATTGTCAATATGTATAATACATAATCTATTTGAATTATAAAATGATTCTTTTTACATACACTGGGGTGGAAAATTAACCGGACAGTCAATTTTTTTTGTGTTTAGATTAGCGATAACGTTTTTTCTTGTTTGAATATGTTTAGATGTTTTCACTTCAACACTAACGCTTTGTTATTCATGTGAAATAGTGGCTTAAATGAAACAGCATTCATTTAAGTTCATTGTGGTGTTTACAAGTTTGGCTATACGTTTTTGTGTTGTCTCTGTTTAAAACTTGCACTAAAAAATTATGACACAAGAAGAATAAGTAGCACAACGACGGTTAAACTGCAAAACCTCGTAAGTCAGTTTTATGTAACTTAAGAGGAAAAACGAAAAACATTTTGGCTTTTTTACTTAACATTCAGTTTATTCGTTTTTTGTGTGTAGGGTTCTTTTTAGGTAACGATTGCATAACCATTAAGTAAACTTCGGTGACATTGTTTTTTTTTGTCAAATAGCGACTTACGAGAATTTGTCCCTTAAAATCTTAAAATATCATTAAGCTAAGAGGTTTTGTCCCATTAAAAAGGCTACTTACGAGGTTTTTTAACTTAAAATCTTACTTACGAGATTTTTGTAGATGTTGCTAGTACCATTAAATTTTAATACTGACTTACAAGCTTTCGTAGTTTAAAAGATATGTAAAAGTATAAACCAACAAAATATAAAAGTCATAATGGATCAAAAATCGACTTACGAGGTTTTGCAGTTTAACAGTCGACAAGCTGTTGCTTTACTAGATGATGAGCGGAGCATTCGTTACATGCATCGCAAATGCTTTAGGAATTTCGCGCCTACAGTGCTTGATCCAATACAAACATTTCTATAAACAGGACAATACACCGGGCGGTCAAGTCAAGGTAGACGAAGAACCACAACTCAAGTTAAAGATAGCTTTCTAAGGTTGCAAACCTTACGTGATCGCACATTATCAGCACCAGTACTTGTTCAACGATAAAATGATGTCCATAGAAACACGGTTTCTATTTATACCGTTAGAAGGCGCTTAAATAAATATGGATTAAGGTCCAGAATACCTGTCGAGGGACCTCTATTAACAGCAGATCGTCGGATGCAACGTTTACACCTCGCGAACATCTTAATTGGAGTGTTTACGATTAGAGTGCTGTGCTTTTCACGGATGAATCAAAATTTAACAGATACTCATGGTATGGGAGGCCTAGGATTTGGAGAAGAGCTGGTGAAAGTTAACCTGGAAATTCACGGTCAATCTATCTGGAACCAAGCCAAATGACTTCTGTCAAATGGATGAAATGAACGCCAAAATCATAGTCCCCTCACGATCACTCCAAATTGGTTATCATTTTGTATTGGACGTGGTTTAGTGAAGACGCCCAATGTCAGATTCCAATGAAGAACTTTTACTATGTGTGGCTGCTGTTTGGCATCATATGATTATAAAAAACAAGAAGAAATGGTGCAAAGAGCGGTTGAGAAAAAGCAGTACCTTCACGCATGTGAACTTATTAAACGAAACTTCAAATTACTGGAGCTCGTTACTCCACTAATGAAGAAACAAGACACCAATATGAGAAAAGATGTAAGTACTCATGAAAAGCTTTGTGCCTCGCTTCCGTTCTTTGCGTCGGGTATGACTTATGAGGAACTAAAGTTTCCAACCCTAATATGCTCGCAACTTTTGAGTCATAATACCAGAGACATGTAAAGTAATTCTTAATATATTGCAGGATTATATTAAAGTTTTGTTTATTTCTATAGTTCTTATCAGACACCTTTCACACGCATTCCAGTTCCTTGTACTCATTGATAAATTCAATTAATGATTCAGGTCCGGAGGCCAAAGTGGTCAGTAAATATTCGACTCTGTGTCTGTCTTGATGCACTATTTACTACAAAGCAATGTGGCGCGCTCCACGTCTCAGAGTAGAATAGGGATGGGAAAACCTACCGGTTATAACCTAAAACCGGTTTTTTTCCTTTGCAATAATCGGTTTTTCCGGTTTTTTTTTGTCCCGGTTATAACCGGTTTTTATTTTTAAAGTAATAACCGGTAAAAAACCGGATAAGTGGAAAAATGCTGAATTTAGAGAAACAATGGAAAAATTTTTCGCCCCCGTGCATAAATGAGAAACTTTAAGCTGACTGAAACCGATTTTACAACACTGATGGCTGATTTCTATACTGATATGGACTGATATCGATTCGACTGTAGTATCGCAAACTAAAGCGCAATGTAAATGTAACTTACACACACCCAAACTTATATGGAATCACCATGTATTTTAAAGTAATATTTATTTCTTTTAAAAAAAACTTGTTATTTTTGCGATGATTAAAGATTTTTATTGAAAATAAACAAATATATAAGACAATCGGATCGTACAGCCTGGTACGGTATAGATTATTTGCTTGGGTTGCCAGTTGAACGAAAATAAATAACCCAACTTTTGCGTCCAAAAACGAAAATATGCCTCATGTGGGGTTATAAAACACTCAACGAGGAAAGATTATTGGTCTTGTGGAGAAATTAATGTTCTCAGATGGACATAGCTGCAGAGCTAGGCGTAATACAGGGCGATCTGTCCAAAAATATATGCTAGGTAACAGGAACAAGGAAAGTTCAAAAATGAAGCAAGGGAAAGTCGCCAAAAGTAATAACGGCTCTCCACTATCGTTTAATTGTCCAATCAGCTGGAAGACACCCAACCATATCTCACCTGCAGCTCCAAAGGCAGCTTTTGGAAGCTACAAGTGTAACTGTTTCAGTTGAAACGATAAGAAGTATACAGCAGGAGACAGTTATGGGTTCCCTAGTTATCCAGGCAGCACAAGATTGATCGCCTAAATTGGTGCCTTCACCACCAAAACTAGAACATTGGGAATTGACAAAATGTGCTATTTTCAAAAACAGTCAGGATTTAATGTAATCAGATAGAGAATCAGATGACGAAATCGAGTACTTAGAGGTCGAGGAAGACAAACAAGAACGAAAACTGTCAGATCTGTTCACAAATATACAAGGGGAAGTGTAATGTTCTGGAAAGGAATTGTGATTCGTAAAAAACTCCTTTAATTTTCATCCAATCAGCTTTAACTGCTCATAGGTATGTTGATAACCTGTAGTCAGGCTCTGGAGAGGTGTAACAGAAGAAAATTTTATTTTATTGCGTGATAATGAACCTCTACATACCATTAGAGTGACTACAGACATCATTGAAGCAGAAGGTATCCCTTGTTTGGAGTGGCCTGCTTGCTCAGCCGAGCTTAATCCTATAGAGTATTTGTGGGATATGCTTAAAAGAAAAATTAGAGCTCGTCTGGATAATTCACAAAACACCACACCGCTAGTACAAGCTACTTTTAAAGGATGGAGCAACCTACCACAAAAAATGTTGATAATTTGATTAGGAGCGGCCCACGCAAACTGAAGCTTGCATAAGGACTAGAGGTGATAACACTGACTACCACAAAATACAAAAAAATAAATAAAAACAAGTTAAAGATTATTCGTTTTACATTGAAATTTTGTATGCTATTGACTTTAAAACAACTACTTTCAATTTGTTTGTTCAATACTTCATTGTTTTATTTAATTGTTATGTATTTGTTATTAAATTGCTTTAAAATAAATATTGTTTGACTTCGTGTGTTCGTTTTTTTTTTAAATTCGCACGGAATAGGAAGAAATATCATATGATTCCATATAAGTTTGGATATGACTGATTCGTATTGGCTATGACTAAAAAACAGGACATCTTGGGTTTTAAAGCACCCTATGTAACGCACAGCCGGCACAGCTGAATGTGGCTGAATTTTTATGTTTGTGCATCACAGTGTTGCCATGCTGTTTTCTATATATTTCTTTCATAATTTCAATCAATGTTAAATGTACCTACAAGAATAATAGAATAATAACATTTACTTCTTCGTCATTATACTAGGTATAATGACAAATGAGGTGTCAAATTAAATCTTATAATCCAAGGATAGTACTAAAGGTAAGAAATTAGACCTAGGTTGTCTGTGTGTCTGTCTGTCTGACCGTGAATATAACTCCTCCGTTACTATACCAGGTAGAATGACAAATGAGGTGTCAAATGAAAGCTTATAATCCAAGGATGGTACTTAATGTGAGAAATTTGAGATAGGCTGTCTGTCCGCCTGTCCGTCCAACCACGAATATAACTCATCCGTCACTATAGCAGGTAGAATGACAAATAAGGTGTCAAATGAAAGCTTATAATACAAGGATCGTATTAAAGGTGAGAAATTTGACATAGGCTGTCTGTCCGTCTCTCCGTCCGACCGCTAGTATAACTCATGCGTCAGTATACCAGGTAGAATGGCAAATTAGGTGTCAACTGAAAGTTTATAATCCAAGGATAGTAGTAAAGGTAAGAAATTAGACCTAGGTTGTCTGTCCGTCTGTCTGTCTGTCCGCGAATATAACTCCTCCGTCACTATACCAGGTCGAACGGACAGACGGACAGACAGCCTATGTCAAACTTCTCATCTTTAGTACCATCCTTGGATTATAAGCTTTTATTTGACACCTCATTTTTCATTCTATCTGGTACAGTGACGAAGGAATCATATACGAGGTCGGACAGACAGACGGACAGACAGCCTAGGTTAAATTTCTCACCTTTAGTACCATCCTTGGATAAGCTTTCATTTGACACCTCATTTGTCATTCTACCTGGTATAATGACGGAGGAGTTGAGTTTGCAAACAGACAGACAAGACGGACGGACGGACAGACGGACGTGGGCAATTCAATGTTTTTACATTTTTTCAAAATTGGTGAAAACAACAACATAATAAACTTTACTTAATTGGTGTTTCAAAACTACTTACTTTTAACACATTAGGTACACAATATTACAAGGTTTCTAGCAAGTTAAACGTCACAATGATTTAAAATAATCAAGTAAAAACCTATATATACATAACATATTAGAACATACCTAAAATACACAAAAGTGATACATTTCACACACAAATATAATATCACAAAAAATTGTAACGTGATAGTATGAAAAAATAGAGGATACGGCAACGGTGTTACATGTGACGGTCGGACCGGGTCGGATTCATTGCCAATATCTACACAGACATATTAAGGTGCTTTAATATCCAAGATGTCCAAGAAACCTGCCACCGGTTTTTGGAATAACCGGTTTTTTGACCGGTTATAACCGCCAGGTTAAATTGTAGGTAAAAAAAACCGGTATAACCGAAAACCGGTGTTTTTGTCAACAACCGCCATCCCTAGCGTAGAACTAACGAAAAATGAACGTGGATTTGGACATTGACGGAAGCGTGGCACGATGGTATAAGACGATGTAATGCCACTGACAAGCAAATGATGGCTTGCCGTCAAGCAATAACGTGGCGCGATGGATTACGAAGCGAATGGAAATCCAGATTTTGGCATCACTCCGAAAAAGCAATCGTGATTTAACACTGACGATCAAAATTTGGTGTATATCACGCCATTTGACGCGATGGCATGACCGTGAATGTCCAGCTTTATCAGTAATGTTGTTTTACTCCGAGAGTTCAATTTGGTGACGGGGTTATAATGGTGTGGGCAGGCATTTACCTAGAGGCTCATACAGAATTTGTTACAATTCGAGGGGAAAATTTGAACGCTCAGCACTATATCGAGCAATGTTTGGAAGATCATGTAGTGTCATTTGCCCCATTTGTTTCTGACAACTTTCGTCTGATGAAAGATAATACTCGTCCGCACATCGCAATAATAATACGAAATTACTTGGACGAAGTTGGGATCCGTTTATTACCATGGCCTCCAAGGAGTCCAGACTTAAATCCACTAGACTATGCATGGGATATTCTGGAACCATGTATTCGACGTAACGATGGTGAGATTGAAACCCTGAATTATTTGAAGCAAGCAGTTCGTGACGAATGGAAGGAAATCCCTCAGACAGACTTTGCTGCCTTAATCCAAAATATGCCTCATCGGATGAGATCCGTAATCAGGGCTCTTGGAGGTAATCATCATCATCATCATCAATCAGCCCTTTGCATCCACTGTTAAATATAGGCCTCCCCTATTTCCCTCCACTGTCTTCTGTTCTGGGCGCTTAAAATCCAATTAGTGGTCATTATGTTTATATCGTTCGTCTATCGCAGGGGTGGTCTTCCTCTACTTCTTTTATCGGCTCCTGGTATCCACTCGAGCAACGTCTTTGTCCATCGCCCATCTGGCAGACGGGCCACATGACTTTGGCCTTCCACCTTTCCTTGTATAATGAGTCTTTCTAATATATAATTTATAATTAATATATAATTATTTGTTCTATAGTCGGTCCAAGGAATTCGTAGCATTCGTCTCCAACAGAACATTTCAGTGGCGTCTATCTTTCTTCTTTCCGAATTTCTCAGGGTCCAAGATTCACATCCGTAAGTCAGTATTGGGAATATTAAGCAGTTGATCTACCTCATCTTTAACGCTCTTGAAATTTGACAGTCCTTCCATATTGTGGTCATTTTTGCTGTGGCGACTTTTGCTAGATCACATCTACGTTTTATTTCTTCTTGTAGTGACCCTGTGTTTGTGATTAATGATCCCAGCTATAAGTATGAGCTCACAACCTCAAACCGATCAATTGTGGTTATGTGTGGATAATTGTTATGTAGTCTATCCACTATCATGATCTTTGTCTTTGATATCTTTAATTGCAGACCAAATATTTGACTTTCGTTTTCAACCAGTCGTATAAGATCAGCTCTGCTTGACTATTTGCAAGAAGGGCTGTGTCATCTGCGAAACGTAGTTTTTTTTATTTTATGACCATTTATTGAGATGCCTTTTTCCCATCCTTCAAGTGCTCTTCTCATAATATGCTCTCCATATATATTGAATAACTGTGGAGACAGTATACATCCCTGTCTGACACCTCGTTCTGGATGAAATTCGTTTGAAAGTGTGTCAAGAACTTTAACTGATCCAGTAGTGTGTTCGTATAGTTCAGTTTATAGTTCAGTATAGTTCATTTAAGTTTAGCCACCTGATATACAACATATTATGTGACTCCTTGTCTTGGAGGTAATACATCCTACTAAATATCTTTGTTCATAAAAATGTTTAAATTAAAAAAAAAACATTTTTGTATCTTTGCAGATTTTCAAATTTTTTGAAATTTTATTCTTTTTTCTGTGTAATATTCTTGAGTTGTAATAAATTTGACTTTGAAATTTTGTTTATTAGTAAATATTCCACTGGGAACATCTTAAACGTTTTTAAACGCCAGTTTTTAGGAAAAATCTTAGTATCCGGTAAATTTTGCACTCATGTGTATAATAATTTATTTAAATTATAAAATGATTCTTTTTAGATAGATATTATATCTAAATATAGCCATTGTGATATGAATTTGCTCGCAACAAGCGCTCGCTATAAAACACAATTAGGGCTACAGTAGATATAAACCAAATTGTCCCCCTCATCTGAGATCACTAATAGCGATAATAGGTTTGCCTTGGTTCAAAAATAAATGCAGGGACATGTTTACTATTGCAAATTTACCAATTCAGTTTGTTAACGTCAATAGAAATTAAGAATTTTTTTATTATATTATTTAAACTTCTTTTTTACCACTTTTAGATGGGTATTATAATATATCTTTGAACGATAATAATTATTGTAGTAGAAGTATCAGCGAATTTCAAACAAAAATAGTAAACAATAGTTATTTATGTACCAAGTCAGTAAAGTGACTCTTTATCGAACGAGTCTGATATTACGAGAAGAGCGAGCGTAGCGAGCGAGGCAAGTAACAGACGAGTTCGATAAGGAGTCTTTACTGACGTGGTGCATACAAAATTTTATCACCAACATATATTTTTTAAATTTAATGTCGTCCGAACCCCTGGGGTTAAAAACGACAATGGAAAATATATATTAAAAATAAAAAGAGATTGTAATATTAAGTAAATACATACGTACTAACAAAAAGTATACCTGAAAAATTTGTGCTACAATTAAATGTCTTTTATTCCTATTTCCGTTAAAAACTGTATGATATTGTTGATATTTGTATTGTCTCTAAGAAACTCAGATATGTTCCTGGGAAGGTTGAGTTTACTTCTCGTTTGGTATATTTGACAATCGGTTAAGATATGTGTTATTGATATAAAATAATATTTGACAACATAAAAATATATTGGTCACATCAAATCATCTTCGGATGATGTGTGCCTCATCATCCATGTGTTGCCAAGCGGCAACACACATATGCTACATGTGGGCATATGTGTGTTGCCGTTTGCTGCTAATACAGTTCTCAGATAATTCGCAAGTCTTGTTCATCAATTCCAAATTTCGATCATCTTTTGATGCTTAACGCGGTTAAAATTATCACTACTAAATTATGGACGAAGCAATACCTCTAAATCTAACAATTTAGTTAATAACTCCAAACTCCACTGCATTAACAACACGTGCCAGACCAGCCTAAATATTTATAACAGTGATCACCTTCTTCTTCTTCTTCTTCTTCTTCTTCTTCTACTACTACTACTAGAGTACCTGCTGGAAGCGTCAACTAGGCCTTCAATATTGAATACACCAGAGACCACCTCTTGAATTATTTGAAAGCATTCGAAATATGACTTAGAAATTATTAGATTGTCTTGAATTGGGCGATTTCATGGAAATCCTTGACTATTCTTTGGGGGAATTATGTTGTATTTCTTAAAGAACCATATAAGTCTTTTGTTAATTATTTTTTATGATCATTTTATATAATCGTTATATATAACAGCACCACAGGCATTAGAGGCCGTTGGCATCGTTAATCTTGACTAAATCCTTCCACTTTTTTCGGTTCTACACTTGTTATTTCCAGTCTCTTCTACCCATTTCTTCTATGTCAGTCTGGACGGCATCAAACAATTTTTTTCGTGGTATCTCTCTTCTTTTCTTTCGTTAGTCTTCTGCTTGCAAAACTCCTAGGACGTTTCTTTCTTGTGGTATTCGTGAAATATATCCCAACCATCTTACTCTATGCGCCCTGATTTTATGTGTTCTTTTAGGTATTTTATACATCTCCATTAGCTCCTGGCTTGTTGTTCTACGCCATTCCCCGTTAGCCTCCTTTATACCACCAAAAATTTATCTCAAGATTTTCCTCTCCTAAATCTCTAGTTTTTTTAATAATTCTGATTCATTGTCCAAGTTTTACATGCATACAAAATCGTTGGTTTCACTATTGTTTCATAAGTTTGAATGCACTGGACACTTTGTTTGCCTTTTTACAGTTCGTTTAATGATCCTACTGCTTCGGTACCTTTCAACAACCGTTTATCTATTTCTATCTCTTCGTCTCCTCTATCTGTAACTGTTACTCCAAGATACTCAAATTCAGTTACCTTCTAAAATTTATACTCTCTGTCATTAGTCATTAGAGTGATCCATTTATTTTCTTATGCATTTTCCCCTCTCATTTTCATAAACCTGGTTCTTTCTTGCTTTATAGTCAGGCCATATTTTCTAGCTTCTTCAAATTTTGTGAACATTTTTCGAAGTTCTATTCTTGAACGTGCCAGAAACATCAAGTCATCTGCGAAACCTATCCACTGGTGTCTTTTCTTTAGAATCGTGCCGCTTGTCTGGATATTAGCTCCTCTAATTCACAGGCCTACAGTGTTTTTGGTGCCAAAGTATTTAGAGCTGATTTTAGGTATATTTTGGGGTGCTGCTTCCGAATATGGCTTTAGTTCTGCCCTATCAGCTCTAGTTTTCAAGAACGTAAGTCATGCCAGCTTTTATGCATTAAAATACGAATATGCTTATATGGATATACTAAATTGGAATAAAAATCACACAATTAGAAAAAATCACACTGCTGTCATATGGGTCTCCCATATTCCTTGGTAACGGTCCTCCATGGTTTTTATGTCTTGCTGAAATCTCTCACCTTGCTCCTGACTAGTGTTACCCAAATGCAAGACCAAGACGAGACTTAGACAGTCTTGGTCTTGGTCTTGCGCCAGTACACCTGGTCTTGGTCTTGGTCTTGGTATTGCGCTCCCGGTCTTGGTCTTGGTCTTGGTCTTGCAGCAAGAGCCTTGCAAGTCTCGCAGTTGCCTATTAGCCTATTACATATCTTTGAACAACGTGACAGAGATGTACATTTTAAGCTAGAATTTCATAGCCTTAGTAAAGATCCGCCAAATCAGTGGCGGTTGGTATATAAGTGCTGCGGAGCTGCAGAACCACCAAAATAATCCCAACAAAATTACTTTGAAAATTAAATAAAAAATATCACTACTTATAAAATCTAAATTCATTTAAATGAAAGAAGTGAAAGAAGTATATTAACTTTTTTTTCAACTTTTTACAAAACCTATCAGTCTTTCAACTAAATTCATTTAGATGGTTTTCGTGCATGGCCGCCTTTATTTTAATCTGTCGTCCGTCGCATCTCATGGCGATAGCAAGTCCCACTTATTTGACCGGACCGGTGCTACTCCGAGCTGTGAACTGTTAAAGATATCCTCGATAACACCCGCTCAATCCTCGCCTACACTTTTCAGGCGACGACTGAAAGCAATATTTGAGCTGCATTTGTCGCAGTTCGAACTAGTGTGTAGAAACCTACGTTTATTGTAATTTTAAATAATCGGTGATCGCGACGCTACGACTGTTAAAATAAGTTGTCCTGCACGTAATTCGGTATTTATATTAAGTATATTATGAGAATAAAAGTGCTGTTCAGGATGGATGTTATTTATAATTTGATTAATGTTAAGAGATTCTTTAAATATTCTTATGACGAAAAACTAGAATTAAAATGCAAAGGACGTCCTTTGCCGGATATTAAAATCGAAAAAGAAGGATCAAGCCGAGGGAAAAATTACAAACGACAATTTAATTGCGATATTTATACGAGAAATAGTTGGATATGTGGCTGCAACAGAAAAAACGCTCTTTTCTGTTTTCCTTGTGTACTCTTTGGAGGTGATAAGTCATGGACGCAAGTTGGTGTAACAGACTTAGTACATTTAAGTGATAAAATAAAAAAGCACGAAACTTCTAAGCATCATTTGCACAATCAAATGGAATATGCTTTATTAGGCCCCGTGAATATTAAAGAACAGTTAGATTCTGCATACTGGATAAATATTCAAAAATTCAATGAGCTGTAACAAAAAATAGGTATGTTCTCTCAAAAATTATAGACTGCATAAAATTTTGTAGTGTTTTCGAATTGGCGCTTCGGGGACACGACGAGACACAAACATCTGACAATCCTGGAATTTTTCGCGGCCTCATAAATTTTACTGCTGAATTGGATAGAACTTTAGCACAACACTTGGAAGAATCGACGGTTTTTAAGGACATTTCTAAAGAAATTCAAAATGATATTTTGGACTGCATGTTGGAATTATGCCAAGATAAAATTTTGGAGGAAATTCGGGAATCTCCATATCTAGCTGTCATGGCCGACGAGACTACAGACATTTCAGCAAAATCACAAATGGTTGTAGTATTTAGATATTGTCGAAATGGAGCACCGGTAGAACGATTTTGGACATATTTGGTAGCTTCAAAATTAAATGCAGATACTTTAAGCAAAAACATTTTCAGTGTTTTGGATCCTATCCTGGAAAACTCAAATAATAAACTAATTGCTCAGAGTTATGATGGGGCAGCGGTCATGTGTGGACAGCACGCAGGAGTTCAAGCCAGAATCAAAGAAAAATATCCATTTGCTCATTTTGTACACTGTTACGCGCATCAATTAAATTTAATAATGTCTAAGGCTTGTTCCGAAAACTCTCAAGTTAGACTTTTTTTGGAAATTTAAATGAAATCCCTACCTTTTTTAAAAATTCGCCACAACGAGTGGCAGTTTTAGATAAAATCGTCCAAAAGAAAATTCCTCATGGCGCTCCAACTCGCTGGAACTTCAATATTCGAACTGTTAATGTTGTGTTTGAACATCGATCTTCTTTTATCGAATGTATGAGAGAAATAGAAGAATCGTTTGATAAGGCAGCTGTCTGTAGTTCAGCGTCTTCCATTCGAAGAATACTAGTGGATCAAAATTTTGTTTTTTGGTTAACATTTTTCCATCGCATAATGCCACAAGTAGACGTTTTGTATAATGCCCTTCAAAAGACTAAAACGGATCATTTGGAAATCAATAAAAAGGTGACAGATTTCGAAAGATACATGAATTCAGTTAGAAATTCAATAGATGATACCATTGACCAAGGTTCTAGTTTATGCGTTGAACCATTACCAACTAAAAGGTTACGGAAGGATAACAGTCCAGTAGATCATCGGAGAGCATCTATCGAAGTTTGTGATATAATCATAAATTGTGCAAATGATAGATTTGCTTTTAAAAATCACCTACTTGCAACTTCATTGCTTTATCCTGAGCAATTTGATAATTATTGTGCTAATTTCCCAGATGATAATTTAAGCCTGACTTGCGCGTCATATCCAAATTTAGATAGGGAGCGCTTGAAGACTGAATTATTTGTTATTTATTTTAGAAGAGACTGTAGAGACATTAATGGGGCAATACCTTTTTTAAAATTTTTAATTGAAAATAATTTAACAGAGCCTTTTCAAGAAACTGTAAAACTGCTTCAAATTCTAATTACAGTGCCCATGAGTACGGCAGAAGCTGAAAGGTGCTTTTCGAGTTTAAAACGGATTAAAACATTCTTGAGAAATTCCATGACTGAAGACTGACTTGTAGCATTAACCATGTTATCAGTAGAAAAAACACTTATAAAAGAAATACCAAACTTTAATGAAAAAGTTATAGAGAAGTTTGCTTTAAAAAAAAAATCGACGAATCGAGCTTATTTATAAAAAAAATAATATATTTGGCTCTGTGTGTAGTTAGTTCGTAAGACCCTATAATGCAATTATTGTTGTGACGATTTTGTTTGTAGTGTTTTTTCGTTTGCATTCCTTAGTTTCGCGTATTTATCGATAAAATTCTACTAAAAACATAAACTATAAAACAATTACTAGTGTGCCATAATGTACCATTGCTATTTTTGATATAATTGGATTTATCTTCAATTTGAAAAGAAGAAAATCGGTAAGTTCTTTATTATTTTTTAATAGATATATCATGAATAAATATATGGTGTAAAATATCAAACTAAAAGCCTCGTTGTAAAATACAACGATTAAAAGATATTGAATTAAAAAAAACCAAAAAATACTGCAGAACTACCAAATTTTTGAGTCACCAGCCGCCACTGAGCTAAATTAATAAATATCTAGACCAGCGGTTCTCAATTTGGGGTGCATGTACCACTGGTGGTACATATCATTATTTGCGGTGGTACACAAAACGCAAACACAGCTAAAATCAGCACCACAATTATTATTATACTTAATTAGATTACCTAGCTAGATACCTATTTCAGTTAGTTGGTAACCAAAATAATAAAAAGTATTTTGTGGTTCATGACTCAAAAAGATTGAGAATTACTGATCTAGATAACTACTGATACCGGGTGGAGTTTGAACTCATGATCTAAGTAATCCGTGCCTATGTTCTAACTAACTAAAGTTTATTAGAAACATATATTTTATTATATTAATACAGGGTAGAAAAGCCATATCCATGATGAACGGCATTCTGTGGGACCAGACAATATCTAAAGCGAACAAACAGCTCATATACAATAGCATACTTAAAAGTATAATCACATATGGCAGTGAAGTTTGGCCACTGAAACAAAGAACGGAGAAAATGCTACTAGTAACAGAAATGGACTTCTGGAAAAGAGCAGCAGGCAAATCAAGACGAGATCGGATACCAAATGAGAGAATACGAGAAATGATGGGAGTCACACCTACAATAATTGATGACATAAAAACTAAGCAGATTTTTGCATGGACACCACAAGGGAGAAAAAAAAGAGGAAAGCTGAGAAGAAGCTGGAGGAAATTAAAAGAATTAGAGGAAAGAGAAATCCCTCCAGGTCTATGGTTAAACAGAGAAGAATGGCGGTTAGGAGTCGGAAGGCGTCGAAGAACGCTGTAAACCGATAGTAATAGTAGTAGTAGTGTATTTTATCATCCAATATAAGCGAATGTAATGTCCAATATAAGCGAAAATATGAGGTTATCGTTGTAATTTCAGTATTTTATAAATGCTAGAATATTCCACAGAGTGATGCTAGCTCTGTGAAAAAACACACTTTTATTGGTACACCCGGTCTACAGTGACAATAATAATTGACCTGTCTAGCAACAATATTACACAGCGGTATTTATAAAAATAAGACAACATATTAAAAAATCACTTAAATCGAACAACAGGCTTAGGAAATTCAAGACATTCACAATGACCTGTTTTTAAGGTGGTGAGTAAATTTTTTGGAGAAGTGTATATCGTTAATTTCGGTATTTTATTTACACTGTTCCTTTGTCTCGTAATCATACTTTTAAATAATAGTCGCGCTGTTTCGGCAAATTTTCTGTAACCCAATGATCTCATAGCATAGGTCATAGCACATTCAGCAAAAACAATACATAATAGTCTTACTATTCTATATACCGATAAGATTAAATTTATTAGGTATATTTTTTATCAGCAAGGTGACATATTTTTAAAAAGTTTAGGTACGATATTTGATATTACTATCGGCGTCGCAAAGCAAAAATGTTATGTTATGATTAGAAAGCGACTATTTTCATAATAGGTCTGGATCCCGCGTATGAAAAAAAGTTGATTAATAGCAAGCTGAAAATTTGTTAAGAGCTTAAGGGTGTCTAGTCGGACAAACTTTGATATATAGGAACACTGGAACAGGGAAGTTTTAATTGTGGAACAGGTTAAAAATTTGGAACGGTCAGACCACGAAAACGTCACATGTATTTTGTCCGACAGAACTTCCAATTGATTTGTTACCTTTTCATTAAACTCTCATGCAAAAATGAGACTGCTATTTATCACCTGTCATAATTCCTGTCATTTGACATGTTCTACGTGTTCCACTCATTATCATGCCCGTTTGGTGAAAAATAGCAGCCTGATTTTTGCATGAGAGTTTAATGAAAGGGTAATAAATCAATTGGAAGTTCTGTCGGACAAAATATATGTGACGTTTTCGTGGTCTGACCGTTCCAAATTTTTAAACTGTTCCACAATTAAAACTTCGTCTGTTCCAGTGTTCCCATATATCAAAGTTTGTCTGACTAAACACCCTTAAGCTGTTAACAAATTTTCAGCTTGCTATTAATCAACTTTTTTTCATACGCGGGATCCAGACCTATAACCCGGACAACTAATTTCAGAGAAGTCGTCTGATGGGAAGGAAAGTACAAAATATTTTATTTTTACATTGTAATAATGACCTGAGTACGTGTCAAATGTGTCAAGTGTTCTTTAAGTGGATATTTTGACTCGCTATGTATGTTTATGGTATTGTTCGTAGTGAACATAATTCCGATTTTTAAAATTTTTGTTACAATTTTTTTTATTTCTCATAAAGTATGTAAGAATATAGCCGAACTAATATACATACTGCCTAAAACGACCCTCAGTTCTAACTGCAAGACGCAAGAGTCTCGCAGGCTAAGTCTTGTTCTTGCTCAAGTCTTGCACGGTAAGTCTTGGTCTTGGTCTTGCTAAAATTAGGCGGTCTTGGTCTTGGTCTTGGTCTTGCGAAAACGCAAGAACAAGACCAAGACTGCAAGACCAAGACCGATTTTGGGCAACACTACTCCTGACTTGTGTCACCTAAGTTTTCAGGGAAACGGTCCAGGTGGCTGTGAAGATAGTGGATTTTACCAGCTCAGCATAGTTTTCACTTTTGTGATTTCCCAGAAAATTTTTCATATTGTCCACAAATGAAAGCCAAGCTTTTTTCTCTACCTCATTCATTGACCCCACAAAAGCCGGATCCTTTGTAAGAAGTCTGATCTGTGGTCCACCAAAGATACCAGCTTTAAGTTTTTCCGTACTTATCTGGGGCAGCTTCCTTCCTATGTAGACGAAGCATGGTCAATTAGAATCAAGTGGCTTAACGAATTGCTTCATTAGGCCTACCTTAATATGGAGGGGTGGTAAGATTATTTTCTCTGATTCGACTAAAGACTGGGTAATACCTAATATTCTTTCTTGAATAAATAAGGCATAATATAGTGAGAACTACAAATATACTGAGGAAGAAGTTTAATTAACAATGTATATTCCTTTGAATAGCATATTCTTCATTATCTCACATATTAAAACTACTAATTTCGGAATGTGTCATATCCATAAAACTAAAGCTGAAACAAAAAACGGAATCCATATTATAATTTATCGCCACTAACATAGTAAAAATCAGCTTAAGGATTCACTGCACCAAAACAAAACTTTTTTTTCTGTAGACCTGTGATTCTACTAGCTTGAATAAGTCTGTTGACGGGGGTTTTTGTTTTAATCCTTTATTGACGTTAAACTAATTTAAAAAACTTCCTTCTATCATGACGTTATTAACTATATTGGTTGCATCATTTTAACTAATAGTATCAGTTTCTGTGATATCTAGTGATCTCATTGCTTCGCGTAGTCCGTTTCCTAAGATAGAGTCATGTGCCTGTTTAAAATCTATAAAAAGCATATTCTAGCTTAGATTTTGTTCATAATATTGTTTTCCAAGCCTGTTATTCTCCTATTATCTCTGATTCATAGGTTTCTATTTTGTTAGTGATTATTTGTAATAATTAAATTAGCTAATAATATGATTTAAAAAATTATTTATAAATATTTTAGTTTCGATTATCTTTTTATTTCTTTTAGTATTCGAAACAGATGGTTTGATTATTTTATTGGCTTTCGATCAGGATTTCTTCTCATCGTATCGTTCCGTTTCTAACAAAGAATGTACACGGTTCATTCAATGAGCCCTACAAATAAATAATTTATCTACAGTAACAACAATTGCGGTTTTACTAGTGGAATTCGATGCATCGCTACACGGTTTTCTATTTCACCGATCGTCGCCATTTTCTCTACTAAACATTATCCTGATATGGTTCTAAATGGCTCTAAAGATTGTAAAAATCTTAAGACAACGAGGCGGTAAATTCAACACCACTGTTGGCCTTAGGATACAAAAATCAAAAGGATTTTTGTAGACAAATGTGGTACAGTAGGCGGTACTGTAGACTAATGTGAAGATTCCTACTATATTCTCAAACAATATTTTTTGTAGAAAAATGTAAACAAATTACCGCCCAACTCTGATTCATTACTGTGATTTTGCGATGTCGAAGTTTACTTTTAAAATGACTTTTAGCGATAAATTAGAATAGAATATCAAAAATCAATAGCCATTTTCAATTTCGTTCAATCAGAGAGTGCAGCAAGCACCTCTACCAGTTTCCAAACTTATTAGTCTCTCATCAGGAGGCACATATGCTGCTCTTTCTGACCCAACCAGGACAGACCCCGGCGTGCAGTCTCTAATTGCAACGAACGAAATGGCATGGATGCCCTAGCGGCAACTCCTAGCAAAAGACTAAGTTTTCAATCTAATAGCACATAAAATAACACCAAAAATATTACTCTACATCCCACCAGATTGAAAACAATGGGAACCTTCTCTGGTTACACCTCCGAGGCTTCCAAAATTTGCCAGCCATAACGGATGCTGAGACTAAAGAAGATGAGGGAATTTTACAATTTATAATTCACGTCTCATCTGCTCAGCGCGGTAAAGTTCCAACGAGAATGGTTCCCTTAGTACTCCACTCAGAGTAAACATGTAAATCAAAAATAAATAACCATATTTATCTTTCGTGTTATTTTATGTGCTATTAGATTGAAAACTTAGTCTTTTGCTAGCAGTTGCTAGCTGGTTGGGTCAGAGAGAGCAGCATATGTGCCTCCTGATGAGAGACTAATAAGTTTCGAAACCGGTAGAGGTGCTTGCTGCACTCTCTGATTGAACTAGAATATAATGCGGCTGTAGTTTCGTGTTGCAACAAAATTGAAAATGGTTATTCATTTTTGATTTACATGTTTACTCTGCTGGTCTTTCTTTCGGTCTGGTCTTTCTTATATAGAAAAAGAATATCAGAGAAGATTGCTGATCATGAAATACTAGACAACGATAACATCGAGGAAAGCTGGGAAAAACCTAAAAGTAACATAATTAACGCAGCAACAGAATCACTTGGAGAGAGGAAAGTAACGAATACCAATATATCAAAAAAGAAAACCCCATGGTTTCGAGAGGAAGTGAAGATAAAATGTGAAGAAAAGAAGAAAGCCTTTTTACAATACAGAACACAACAAACACAACAGGCATACAACCTCTATAAAAGAATTAGAAACGAAACAAACACTCTAGTCAGACAAATAAAAAGAGAACACTGGGAGAGTTTCTCAAAACAAATGGAACACGACTTCTACGGAACACAAAAGGAAATATGGAGAATGATCAGAGGGCAAAGAAAAGAGATGAACGAACTAATAAAAACGAAATACATTCAGAAGGAAACTTGGGCAGACTATTTTCGATCTCTGTTTGCTAAAGATAACGATAACGAACCACCAACACCTGAAGTGACAACAAACGAAGAAACAAATATTGAAGAAGCAGAGGTAACGGAAGCATTAAGGAAATTAAAAAACAAAAAATCACCAGGAGAGGACAGAATATCGAATGAACTCCTAAAGTATGGAGGACAAGACCTGACCAAACAATTATTAAAACTAATCCAAAAAATAATAGAACAAAATAGAATACCACAAGAATGGAGATCAAGCATCCTAATACCTCTCTTCAAAAAGGGAGAAAAATCGGACCCGGAGAATTACAGAGGAATTAATTTATTAAGCACAACACTAAAATTAACGACCAAAGTGATAACAAACAAACTGAATAAAATTATAACATTAGCAGAAGAACAACAAGGTTTTAGGTCGGGAAGATCATGCACCGACGCTATATTTATAATGAGGCAGATTCAAGAAAAATCGTTAGAATACAACAAACCGGCATACTTATGTTTCGTGGACCTTAAGAAGGCATTCGACAGGGTCAAATTAAAGGACGTTATCCATTTATTGTACGCAAGAGAGGTACCTCTAGGAATAATTAAAACGATCAAAAATAGCTACCAGAACAACACAATAAAAGTAAAAGTAGATGAAGAACTAACTGACCCAATTGAAGCTGTCAATGGGATAAGACAGGGAGATTCCCTGAGTCCTCTGTTGTTCAACCTGATCATGGACGAAATAATAAAAAAAGTAAGAACAAAAAAAGGATACCAAATGGGAGAAAAACAACTTAAAATAATCTGCTATGCAGACGACGCAATACTAGTATCTCAAAGTGAAGATGATTTACAACGTATGCTTCACGAATTTAAGATAACCGCTAGAAAATTTAACATGTTAATTTCCCCAAAAAAGACTAAATGCATGGTTATAACAGCAGATCTAATAAGGTGTAAATTAGAGCTGGAGGGTCAAATAATAGAACAACTCATGGAGTTTAAATATCTAGGCATCACACTATGCAGCTACGGAAAGCTCGAAACAGAAGTGGAAGATCAGGTGAATAAAGCAAACAGAGCCGCAGGTTGTCTGAATCAAACAATATGGAGAAATAAAAACATCGGAAAAGAAGTGAAAGTCAGAATTTACAAAACAGTCATCAGACCAATAATGACATACGCAGCAGAAACACGACCTGATACAGAAAGGACAAAAAGAATGCTAGAAACAGCAGAGATGAAAACATTGCGAAAAATCGATGGTAAGACGATGTGGGATAGAGCTGAAGTGCAGATATACGAAGGAGATGCAAGGTGCACAACATTAATAACTGGGTGAAAAGCAGAAGAGTAGAATGGAACGACCACATAAGCCGAATGACAACAAATAGAGTAATAAGGACGGCGAGAGACGGTTCCCCAATAGGAAGACGATCAGTAGGAAGACCACGAAAAAGATGGAATGACAACTTACTGGAGGCACATTGAAAAACAGACAGAGTAATGTCTATATAAGAAGAAGAAGATGTTTACTCTGATTGGAGTACTAAGGGAACCATTCTCGTTGCATGCCCCATCTCTGAGCAGATGGGGCGTGAATTATAAATTGTAAAATTCCCTCATCTTCTTTAGTCTCAGCATCCGCTATGGCTTGCAAATTTTAGAAGCCTCGGAGCTGTAACCAGAGAAGGTTCCCATTGTTTCCAATCTGGTGGGATGTAGAGTAATATTTTTGGTGTTATTTTATGTGCTATTAGATTGAAAACTTAGTCTTTCTTAAAATAGAATACATTCTATTAGGTAATATATTTTGATGTCTTATAAGTTTGAGAGAAAAAGAAGAAAAGAAGTTTGATAATAAAGAGACATGGTGGTTGTCAAACGAGGTTCAAAGGAAAATAAAGGTTGTTCTGCTTCTCTGTTTATATTTGTTAGAGTTTTCTCTTAGTCTGGGATCTGTCTTTTATTGCATCCTCTATAGTTTGCTGCAACATTTTCGGGTTTAATTCAAAAACTATTAAGCTTAGAATAATAACTATTTTAGTCAGTTACAATGGTTTTTGAAGATCTATAAAATAGCGTATTAAGTATATTAAAAATATTTAATTTTTTTGAGTTGTGACACTATACACATAAAATAACGAAAAAATTATCAAAAGTGACACTTTCGGTACAGAATATAATATCATTATTATTATCTGGTTAACAGACTTATACCTTTGAATGATGTAACTTTAAATACAAGTAACAACATTACACACAAGATACTGCAAAAAAAAAGATAAATAAGTGATAAATGTGTCACTTTTCTTGAACACATACGCAGATTGTTTTGAATAAAGTAATTACATATACGGTCTTAACTCGACAAACAACGCTTTATACACATCTTAGATGGAGAAATGCTTTGCACAAGTCGATATGTGACACTGTTTGTGTTCGGTGCGTCGTTGATTTTGGATATTCGTATAATGACAAATGACACCAATGTCATCTAACGATAAATACTTGACCCATAGACGTGACACTTTGTGAGATAGGAGTTTATAGTTTTATTAAACTGTCGGTGCAATAAAACTGATTTTAAAATTTTTTGAGTTATGACACTCTTCGAGCGGAGGTGCGATATGTGCACTAATGTCTAAAAAAGTTAGACTTTTATATTGTTGGCATTTTTATACCACTTTGGCATTATTTCTCCTCCATCGTGTGTAATAAATAATTCATCAATCAATTCCCATTTTTGTCCCGATATGAACAAACACTTGTGTATTACATAACTAACACTAGTGTTTGGTTGTCAATCTATTTGACGCAAGCACGGTTTAATCATTCGCTATATCCGATTACCATTACAGGTATTATATTAAGAATAATGTATCGCATGATTCGAATAGACTTGTCACACGAAACCAATATATAATAGCGTGTAGAAATATTTTCTTAACTAAATGCTATACCCTCAAGAACATTGCATGATTGACAAAGATACCTATCAGCCAAAACAAAAAAAAAATCAGTATGTAAGTATTTAGAAAAAATGAAACCAGTTTGAAGTATGTATTAAGAGAAATATTCATCAAGCTTCCTCTTGCGGTATGCATTTATAATGAATTGGGAAGAAGAAAATCAACAATATCTTCTTTCTTTTTACACAATCAAAAATATAATCGATTATGAATCTTCATATGGCAGTAAAAATGGCAGTAGAAGAAATTATCTATTCATTTAAACGATATATTATTTTCTTCTTTTCTTTCTGTATCCCATTTTACATTATCATACACTTTATTTGTTATATTATTATAAAATAACAGAACTTCGTCCCTTTTATTAGAATCATATCAAAACTCCATCAACCGCCTGACATTAATTCTTTCACGACATTGTCTTCTTTAAGTTATAACTTACCTATACATTATTATTATTCAGCCAATTGTAAGTCATTATCAATATCATTAGTAAAGTCGATTCGCTAATCTGAGACACAACTGTCTAATGACGTTGGTAATTTATTTTTTGGGAAGTTAGGTTGCTAGACGTGACTGGAAATTACTACACAACCAAACATACCTGCTCGTAGCCAATATTATTAATAGTTAAACAGACATATATAACATAAACCTTACGCCAATCATTAATTATTTATTTACACCATTATAATGTATTGATAATAGATGAGAAAATTATTTATTGTACAAAATAAAAATATTTTCTAGAAATAAATTCCACAAAATTTTAGTATACACTCCCACTATTTCCAATAATTCTTCTTTTTTAATGAAAGGTTAAGTTGATTTTAGCAGTTAATAGTGTGAGGTAGGAATTTTTGTGTTGTATGTTTCCTATTCCGAATGTGTCAAAATGAATCTCGGCTGAGCGAATTCAGTATATGTGTGTTATTTCTTTATTAGTACTGTTTCTTCAAGTTTACTTTTATGAATTGGTCTCTTCTCTAATTCTAGATCTGGAGAATATTAGGAAAGAAATTCAGCGAATCACTCAGAAGCAGAAGAAACATTGGCTGAATCTACATCTTCCATTATCTATTATATATATATATATATATATATATATATATATATATATATATATATATATATATATATATAACCTGTTCTATAGCGTTCTACGCCTTCCGGTACCCAATCGCCAAGCCTGTCGATCTAGCCAGTCTCTTTCTTGAAGATTTCTTTCTGACATGGCTTTTGTAGTTCCTTGTTTCCAGGAGGTCGGTGGCCTTCCTCTTTTCCGTTTTTCTGGCGGTATCCATCTCATTGTAATTTTTGGTCATCTTTCATCTCCCATTCGTTGGACGTGTCCATACCAAGTAAGTTGGTTTCGTTGTACCTCGTCCACTATTGTTTTGTGCTTACCTACTTTTTCTCTGATCTGTTCATTTCGAACATGGTCCCATCTTGATATTCTGGCAGATCTTCTAAAAAAATCCATTTCAGTAGTAAGCAGCTTATTTTCGGATTTTTTTGTCATTTGCCACACTTCGGAGCCATACGTTAAAATTGGTTTCAAAATAGCATCGTACATCCTCATTTTTGTATTTAAATTTATGTTATGTTGCCATAAGACAGGGTTTAGGGCTCTAGTAACCTTTCTAGCCTTCGTCACTCTATTATCTATACTGGGTTCCGTTCTTCCACTATTTGTTAATTTAATCCCTAGATATATATACTCTGTACAACCCCTGATGTAGTCACTTCCGTCAAGATCTAGGTCCTCCTGTTGTATTTAGTTACCGATGTGTAGATATTGTGTTTTCCTTATGTTTACCTCTAAACCCCATTTCCTGTATTCTTCCATCAATTTTCTCGTCATATATTCTAAGTCTTCCTTATCTTGGGCAACTACCACCTGGTCGTCTGCGTAGTTCAAAGTGTATAATGTTATGTCTCCGATTGGTATACCCATACCACTGCATATCTGCTTCCAAAGTCTGAGAGCACCGTCGGTATATATATTGAAAAGAATGGGAGATAAGCAGCACCCTTGTTTAAGGCCTTTTGTTACTTGGAAGCTAGATGACAGATGGTTACCTCTCTTTACCCTTGACATAGAATCTTTATATAGAGGCATTGTATGGCTTTGATGACAGTTGCAGATATGTGTGTATTGTCCAAAACCCCCCACAATTTTTTCACGGGCACTGTGTCATATGCTTTCTTTAGGTCGACAAAAAGTATATGTGTGTCTTGTCCACGTTCTAGTCTTTTTTCCATAACCTGTGTTAGACAGAATATATTATCAATCGTAGATCGACCGGCCCTGAAACCACACTGTTCTTCGGATTCATAGGGTTGATATTCTTCGCAAATAATGGTTTTTAGTATTCTGCCATATAAACGGCTCATTGTGCTTGTTACAGTTATTCCCCTATAATTGTTGACATCACTTTTGCTTCCCTTTTTGTGTATTGAAGAGATCCAGCCCTCTTTCCAGCTTTTCGGAACTTGTTCTCCGTTAATAATTCTGTGAAGGAATTCTGTGATCATTCGGATTAATTTATTTGAACCTGATATTATTAGTTCTGCGGGAACATTGTCAGGGCCAGGTGCCGGACCATTTTTTAATTGTGAGATAGCTTTCTGTACCATTTCTATTGTTACTGTTATTTCTTCACCTTCTACTGTTACTGGGTTTGATTCTTCTTGTATGTCTATATTATCTATTATACAAGTTCTCAAAACTTCCTAAAATCTTCTGTATATAAGCTCTCCCTCAACACCCGACAGGCCTTTTATTTGGTTCTAGTAAACCCAAAACTCTTGTATCAAGGCTAAGAGCCCGCGCAGACTTCAGACTTTTTAGTCGGCCGATAGTTTAGTCGGCTTCTTAATCAGTACAGAGAGGTATGCAGATTTGCAGATGCTCACATTACACCGATTCACCGATTAATATCTCTCTGTACTGATTAAGAAGCCGACTAAAAAGTTTGCAGTCTGCGCGGGCTCTTAATGGAACCTTATCATGGTATAGTACATTATTTCACGGTTCTTGCTGTAAATTTTAAAGAACCGCTTGTATTGACATGAAATTTGGAATATGCATAGCTAATATGTCATAGGAAAAATGTGATATCGTGCCGATGTGTGCTTTTGACCTGGGGGTGGTTTTCACCCCCACTCGAGGGTGAAAAAACATATGTCGAAATAAGTCCGGAAATGGATAAACTGACTAATTTTAAGCTACTTTTGTTCTATAGAGATTTTTCGCTTATTCAATACTTTCAGAGTTATTTGCGACTAAATTTGTTCACTATTTAACAAAATAACCACGTTTTTAGACGGTTCTTCGCAAATAATTCAAAAAGTAAGTATTTTATCGAAAAAAAACGTTCTTAGAGAAAATATAGCCTGTTAGAAATAAAAAAATTGTATGCATAAGGTCTCTAGACCTAGAAAAACCCGAGCTATAGCAAAATGGGTTTATATTCGCCAAATTCCAAACAGAATATTTCAACGTGAAATATCCAGAACATGAAGCAATTTTTTTTAAAGTGTTTAGAAAAAGCTTTATTTCTGTTTTTAAAAAAATTCTAACATTAAACGTAAGCAAGTTATGCTCAAAATAAAGTTGGTCCCTTTTGTTTTGGCAAAATAAAACCGGGAATATCATCCATCCCCTAATTAGCAACTTAAATGAAATTAATCGGTACCGCTTCACAAGTTACTTAACTTATATTGTGTTTATATGATCTGTAAGTTTCATCGATTCAAAGTGCTTATTTTTGAAAAAATTTGGTTTTAAACTAAAATTTAAAAATTTTTTTATTTTGAAAAAAAATGCTTTTCTTCAAACTAGTAACTTAAAAATTCTTAGAGATACCAAAATCTTAAACAATAAAAAATGTCGGCTTTGCTTTTCTTATTATTTTGTGCTTTTTTGTTTTTCTGTAAGACAAAAATTGGTTAAGATTTGGTGTTTCTAAATTTACATACACTCGTGATTAGTGACCCGTTCAAGCCTTTTTAACTACGGCCCTTTCAAAAATAGGGACTTTGAATCGACTAAACTTACACATCATATAAATAATACAGACATGAGTAAAGAAACTTGTGAAATGGTAACGATGAATTTCATTTGAGATGCTAATTAGGAGGTGATTTTCCTGATTTCATTACTGAAGTAAAGGGACCAACTTTATTTTAAGCGTAACTTATTTAGTTTTGATGCTAGATTTTTTTTATAAAACGAAAATTACGATTTTTTAAACGCTTTAAAAAAGTTTTAATGAGTTTTCCCCAAAAAGCGCTTCATTTTTGGTTGTTTTAGGTTAAATTATTCGATTTGGAATTTGACGAATATGAACCTATTTTTCATTAGCTATACCTCTGCTTTTACTAGATACAGAAACCTAACATATACACCACTTTTTTAATTTTTTACAGGCTATTTTTTGCTAAGAATGTTTTTTCCACAAAATACCTACCTAATTTTTAAGTTATTTACGAAAATCCGTCTAAAAACGTGGTTATTTTGTTGAAAAATGAACATATTCACTCGCAAATAACTCCAAAACTATTGACTTGGTGGAAAAACTCTATAGAACAAAAGTTGCTTAGAATTAGTCAGTTGATCCATTTCCGGACTTATTTTGGAAATATATTTTTTCGACATCAAGAGGGGGTATAACTCACATCTAGGGCAAAAGCACACATCGGCACAATATCACTTTTTTCTTTGACTTATTAGCTATGTGTATGCCAAATTTCATGTCAATCCAAGCGGTTCTTTAAAATTTAGAGGTTTTGCAATATTTTACCGTTAAAGAACGTACTAGTAACAGCATGTTCTACTAGACGATGTATTGAAGGTTCGCATGTAGTATCCTGATTGACGCCATTAAAAGCTTTATGAAGCAAATACAGACTCGTCGGGGTCGTCTCTCTGCTAGTTCCATTTACATTTTTATTTGTGGACTAAGAAAAGTCACCCATTTAAATAGTCTCAGAAATAGACTCAAATAAGTCTCCCATTTAAATAGTCCTCGAAAAACATCTCATTTTCTCTCCTTGTCTAATTTGTTTCCCCAAGTTAGGATGAAATGATGTCAGTAGCTTTGGCAACACTTTTCCTCTTGTGCCATACATCTCACAGGCAAGATGGTGATCACCTCGCTATCACAGCATAATAAACGAAACCAGCAAGGACACTCCCTGATCCCGCCTTTGAAGTTGAAAAGTACAGGGTCGCCATTTTTCGCGTAGTACATCTCAGTGGTGATGTGATGTCTTGGTTCATCAGTGTTGCCGATGTCACCAACTTTATTACCCGTAAGAGATTTTTTTTGAATAATTTCTGAAATTTATGCAAAAGATTAACAATACAATCGCCATTCATCGTCAATATTTTGTGTTATGTCCCAATTATTGACATAATTCCCACAGGCATACGTATAAAATTATGTTAAAAAATATGAATGTCATAAAAGTTGAGTAAATCTGATAATTATGTACAAATCGGCAACACTGTCGATTTTCTACATTGTCTGGTACTACGCACAAAATGGCCGACGATCTGCGCAGTAATAGTGCGCGAACTTTTCCCGCCTACTAGTGTGTCACTGCTGTTGCGTTTTCTATGCTGTGTCGCTATTAACGAGCGAAATAGTCGCAGAACAAATCTCACCCTATGATAAGCCAGTTGTGTAGTGATGTTGAAAAAGTAACTATTCATTACAAAGTACTCGTTACTTACGAATACCGAAAGTAACGATTACTATACAGAGAGACAAATCGTTACTTTGAATACTCTGATTACTTCGTTACTTCGTACCAATCGTATCAGAGCTAATAACGACTATTGTATCTACTTTGATTACTTTGATTACTCTGATTACTTCGTTACTTCATACCAATCAAATTAGAGCGAGTAACGACTATTATATCTACTTTGATTACTTTGATTACTTCGTACCAATCGTAACAGAGCGAGTAACGACTATTGTATCTACTTTGATTACTCTGATTACTTCGTACTTCGTGAAGGTCGTTATTATATCGGAATACCTATACAAAATATCTACCTACTGAGAAATACGATTCTCGATATGATTACCGGTACTCAAATGCAAAAGTAACAAAAGTAATCATAGTAATAAAATCATTTTTATCCCTTAAACAGATCGGTGAAGGTCGTTGTTATATCGGAATACCTATACAAAATAGCTACCTCCTGAGAAATACGATTCTAGATATGTACTCAAATACAAAAGTAATCATAGTAATCAAAGTAACGAATACTGTAAATGATTACTTTATAAAAAATACCTACCTACTGAGAAATACGATTCTCGATATGATTACCGATACTCAAATACAAAAGTAACAAAAGTACAGTAAAACCTGTCAATACCGGTCACTAAAAATGACAGAACTATTGGCCGATATAAAAGGTGGCCGCTAATACCAGGTTTTGTAGTCCACAAATTTTGGTTTGGAGAACTTTGAAACTGGCCGGCTAGTTCAGGTGGCCGGTTTTGACAGGTGGCCGTTAACACAGATTTTACTGTAATAATAGTAATCAAAGTAACAAATTTTGTAAATGATTTCTTTATACAAAATACCTACCTTCTGAGAAATACGATTCTCGATATGATTACCGGTACTCAAATACAAAAGTAACAAAAGTAATCATAGTAATCAAAGTAACGAATACTGTAAATGATTACTTTATACAAAAGTAACGATTTGTAACGAATACTCGAAAGTAACTATACTCAACATCACTACAGTTGTGGTGCGGCTCTCTGGTGAGTCCATTCCATCTAGCATGTTGTCTGTGTGCAACGTAAAACACTTTATTATATTTTCTTAGTCTGTTGAAGAATTATTTTTGGTTTTGGTCTATTTCGTGCTTTGCTTTTCCAAAGTTTAATTTTTCAAATTAATATATAGTGTCCTTATTTATTCCCTTATACCTCAGCTTTGTTCTTTCTCTTATTCTATATCCTACTGGTATTTTCCATTAACTGATTTAATTATTTTCCTTTATTTCCGTCTATCATTCTAACCTCCATAAATTTACTTGTTCCAAATTTGCATCTTCCTTTTCAGTTTCTGGTTTATAACACATAATACTCCAGGGAAATAAGCTAGAAATAGACCATGTTCGGGACACTCAAAGGTCCAGGTAGCTGACTACTTTTTTAGTTATTGTAGACCTATAACAAGAAAACCTACCTGTTTCCTGTCTACAGTTCGCATCCGTTTTTTAATTACAGTAAAACCTCCGTTAACCGAAACCTGTTTAACAGAAACATCGTTTATCCGAAATGGCTGACATTTTCAATAATTTCATCAATAAAAATAAATTTCAAAAATGCAATAAAATTAAGGAAAATGAACACGTTTAACAGTGTTTTTTTTAAGAAATCTTCTATTTTCTTTTGTGTTTTCCTTTGACAACAATGTTTTGCAGCTATATCTCGCCAATAATATGTTATTTGATACAAGAAGAATACAAAATACAATGTTATTTTTAACCTAAATTCTTGTTATCCGAAACGGCTTCACCCCCAATTGTTTCGGTTAACGGAGGTTTTACTGCATTAACAATTTAGTGCAAAAATCGCGATTTTTATTATTTTTGCACCCCATTCAAAAGCTAAACAGTTGACATAAAACTACAAAATTTAATTTTTTAGAACATTGAAAAACCTTCAAAATGCCGATTTTTGAAAGTTAAAAAGTTAATTTGTTGCTGCGCAAACTGCAAAATAATTGAAAACTGTTATTTGTTAATAATTTTTACAAAAACTACCTTAGAACTTTAGTGTTTCACTCAAAGTTGGATATTGGGGTACTTAACAAACCCTCAAAATTTTAGACCGACCCATTAATTAGTTTAAAAGTTATTCTATTTGTTTATCCCAGAGACCTTTATTTTGCAATAACATAAGATAGAAAATAATGAAGATAGGGCAATTTTGCGTATGCCAAATGAAAGTAGAAAAGTGATACTATTAAAATGTACTAAAAAAAGATAAAAGAAATATCTAATATAATCAAAAATCCTAATGCTCAATTTTTGAAATTTTGTAGTTTATAAACATTTAAAATAACTTTAAAACTATTGCCGTAGAAAAAATCATTTTACATAATAGAAAAGCTAGTATTTTACTTGAATTTTTAAAAATTTAGTTCAATTGGTCTCTAGTCGTGGTAAGTGAAGGGGGAGCTGGGAGCCGACAAATGCACGAGTTCACAAACTAAAAAAGGCAACTTAAAACTATCATTTTCTATATCTCGGGATCTACTGAATATATTTTGATCGTTCTTTTTTTAATTTGTATGTAATTTTTTTGTACATTACAAATATGCAATCTGTCTAGACATTTATTAATTAATAAACAGTCCAATTTGTTTAAACAATTTTTAAAAAATAATTTTTCCCATAACTCCATGTTTTTAATCATACTGTCATTACTAATCATAGAAAAAGTTAAGGTATACAAGGTTAGTATATAAGTTTTAATAAATAAAGTATCTTCAATAAATAATTATCTAATAAAAATAATTTATTTATTAAAGTGTCCTTTTACTTTTTCTATGATCATTAATGATACTATGATTTTAAAAAAATGGAAAAGAAATATTGTTTCAAGAATTGTTTAAATAAATTAGACTGTTTATTAATTAATAAATTTATAAACAAATTACATATTTGTAATGTACGTAGAAATTACATACAAATTAAAAAAAGAAAGATCAAAATCCATTGAGTTGATCCGGCGATACAGATAATTGTACCTATTATTTTGCAATTGCTTTTTCGGTATTTTACCTCCGTGAATTTGTAGGTTCCCCACATATTCTTGCATTGAATAGTGTTTTTAATTTTTTTTTTTTGACATCCATTTTATTGCAATCTATTTTATAAAAAATAATATACAATACATATGAGTGTTAAGAGTGTGACACAGTCAGTATTCACCCAGTGGTGAATACCAGTGTTTTTAATCTGTTATCAATATCTGTCTCGTCATCTTCTTTATTTGTCCACTAACTTACCTGTTTACTGAAGAGGTAATTATACAAGAAATCAGATAATATAGAATAAAACAAAGGAAAGAAGACAAAGCCAATTATCTGGATGATATATTCATCGGGCTTTATATTTTTTGTCACGTTATAGGCATTAAGTAGGCCCTTTAATGTAATTCCTGCAATGTAAACAATAATCCTAAAGGATTGGCTGCTGTCGACATTCGTAATAAAATGTAAAAAGATAGACGCTGGACGCTAGATTGTTTAGGTCCCGACCTAAAACTTTGTTGGGTTTCTTCTAATGTTATAATTTTATTTAGTTCTTCTAATGTTATCACTTTGGTTGTTAATTTTAATGTTGTGTTTAATAAGTTAATCCCGCTGTAATTCTCCGGGTCTGATTTGTTTCCTTTTTTGAAGAGAGGTATTAGGATGCTTGATCTCCATTCTTGTGGTATTCTGCTTTGTTCTATTATTTTTTGGATTGGTTTTATTAGTTGTTTAGTCGGATCTTGTCCTCCGTACTTTTCCTCTACTGTTATTCGATATTCTGTCCTCTTCCACATGGTATTTTTACCACTTCCATAATTCCATTAAATAAACCTGTAGGTAAGCCGACTTTTTCCCACTTCTCCAGGACATCTGGTCCAACTAATCTACCTTTCTTTATTTCTATTACTATTACTTTCAAGTGCTTGAAGAACTTCCTTGTTTGTTATTTTGGTAACCATTGTTGTTACTGTCTTCCTTAACTCTACCATGGTTTTCTGTCAAATTCTTATATTTGAAGATGAAACATACATTCCGTCTCTTTCATTTTAACGTTTTTTTTTGTAAAATTTAAAACGCGTTATCTCGTAAAATTTTAGTACTTTCAATAAAAACTTCTCGATAAAATACAGTTTGGTATTCCAAGGTTATTAACATAGAGGAGGCTGTACCGTCGCTCCCGTTAGTGAAATTATTCCGATTCGCTTTTTTTGCATAAACTTACTCAAAAAGAGGTCCTTATAACAAATCCACAGGGTGCCAGGCGGTGCCGTGATCGAAAAATTGTTTAAACAATTTTTTTTATACAAATTCACAAAAAATTTTTCATTTAATCAATTTTAGAGAAAAATCGCAAGAGATTGTTTTGCTCGGCATGACCCAAGTTACCTAAAAAAAATTTGTTCGAAGTGAAAAAATAATTTTTCCACCTACCTCTACCGAAAGTATCTATACTTTTCCTGACCTGATTGTAGGGAGCAAAGTCGTACTTTTCCTCCCTAGGGAGTAAAAGTAAAAGTGACGTCATGCTATGTCATTGATGAAATAACTTATTGACGCCCTATACAATATTCTATGTAAATCAAAAATGAATAACCATTTTCAATTTCGTTGCAAAACGAAAACACAGCCGAACAATATTCTAGTCCAATCAAAGAGTGCTGCAAGCACCCCTACCGGTTTCGAAACTTATTAGTCTCTCATCAGGAGGCACATATGCTGCTCTCCCTGATCCAACCAAGACAAACCCCTTATTTATAAATCCAAATCCATTTGGACGTCGAAACGTTAATAAAAATCATTTTTTAATAATATTGTGGCTTATTTCCCATTATAAATAGTTAAAACAACATAAAGACAAACCCCAGCGTGCAGTCCCGGATTGCAACGAACGAAATGGCATAGATGCCCTAGCGGCAACTGCTAGCAAAAAGACTAAGTTTTCACTCTAATGGCATATAAAACAACATAATGCTATTCTACACCCCAGCAGAATGAAAACAATGGGAACCTTCTCTGGTTACACCTCCGAGGCTTCTACAATTTGCAAGCCATACAGATGCTGAGACTAAGGAAGATGAGGGAATTCTACAATTTGCAATTCACGTTCCATCTGCTCAGCGCGGTAAAGTTCTAACAACTGAATTGCAAATTGTAGAATTCCCTCATCTTCCTTAGTCTCAGCATCCGTATGGCTTGCAAATTGTAGAAGCCTCGGAGGTATAACCAGAGAAGGTTCCCATTGTTTTCATTCTGCTGGGGTGTAGAATAGCATTATGTTGTTTTACATGTCATTAGAGTGAAAACTTAGTCTTTTTGCTAGCAGTTGCCGCTAGGGCATCTATGCCATTTCGTTCGTTGCAATCCGGGACTGCACGCTGGGGTTTGTCTTGGTTGGATCAGGGAGAGCAGCATATGTGCCTCCTGATGAGAGACTAATAAGTTTCGAAACCGGTAGGGGTGCTTGCACCACTCTCTGATTGGACTAGAATATTGTTCGGCTGTGTTTTCGTTTTGCAACGAAATTGAAAATGGTTATTCATTTTTAATTTACATTTACTCTGTGTGGAGTATGAAGGGAACCATTCTTGTTGGAACTTTACCGCGCTGAGCAGATGGGACGTGAATTGCAAATTGTAGAATTCCCTCATCTTCCTTAGTCTCAGCATCCGTATGGCTTGCAAATTGTAGAAGCCTCGGAGGTGTAACCAGAGAAGTTTCCCATTGTTTTCATTCTGCTGGGGTGTAGAATAGCATTATGTTGTTTTATATGCCATTAGAGTGAAAGCTTAGTCAATATTCTATGCATTATCTATTACGTAAGAATGGTAAAAAACCGTAAATTGTTATTTTGATTTAACAATGTTTACATTAATAATTTGACTCATATTTGACAGTTGCGACACTTATAATGTACCTACTTGTTAGTTTTAGTTCTCTAATAAATTTTGTGAGTTAGTTACATGAATAAATTATTTAAAAATGACTTAATATTGAGGAATTATATTATATTATTTGAGGAAGGTGGAAAAATCATATGTATAACATGGGAGTAAAGTGCCTTTTCCTCCCTTTACTGCCCTCCGCTACGCGTCGGGCGGTAAACTTAATTCTCAGGAGGAAAAGTAGCACTTTCCCCCCTCGTTATAAAAATTGTGAATTTGTTAAAAAAAATTATTTAAACACTTTTTCAAACAAGGTACCGCCTGGAACCCTGTGGATTTGTTATAAGAACCTCTTTTTGAGTAAGTTTGTACAAAAAAATCTAATCGAAATAATTTCGCTAACGGGGGCGACCATACAGCCTGGAATATAGCGCTAATTGTTAATAATTAAAAATAACAGCTTCGTAATAAAATAATGACAAAAAATTATTGAGGATCTTGAAGGAGTGATTTTAATCTTTGATTTGGTCACTTTTTAACTTTCATAGAAATAATTTTTAATCGAGTTATTAAGCCCTGAAAATAGTTTGATTTTTGTGGAATTAAAATATTAAAATATAACAAAACTGAGAGTAAGAAAATAATGTATTAGGTGAAGATTGGTAGAAATTTTGTTGGTAATCAAATTATGTAAATCAAACCATTACCTACTAATTAGGTAGGTAGGTACATTTTACATTTTCCAAATAGGTGCCACCTATGTAATTTTTATTACACTATAAGAGTTTCAGTAGTGTAATAATTATTACACTACTGAAACATTTACAATCACGTACCTGTTGCTTTTAAAAACTGTTTAAAAAGTCACTAAAATTACAAACTTGCTATTTCTTTGCCCTCACAATAATAAAAACTAGAGAAGTATAACTTCAACAATTTTTTCGACCACGGGACCGCCTGGCACCCTATGGAATTTTTATAAGGACCTCTTTTTGAGTAAGTTTGTGCAAAAAATCGAATCGAAATAATTTCGCTAACGGGGGCGACGGTACAGGCCCGTCTAACATTAACGACAGCTAAATGATCAGTCAATAAATGATACTGTTACACATAATTTAGATCGAATGTGCGGGTTAAACAAGGTGATCGCATAAAAAATTTGCAAACTGTTACCTACATAGGTACTGTGTTATCGGATGTTTTATTTATAAGAGATATTTTAGAATACATTTTCTTATAGAAAGGCGAGACAGATAAGATAAGAGAGGCAAGAAATAGGCGAAGAGACGATCTAAGATCTAAGAGATGAAAACCAAGCAGATCATCTACAAGACTAGAAAGAAAACTAAGCAGATCATCTACCAGTAGTTTACAATGTTTTTGAGTCATGTACTACAAAATTCTATTAATTATTTTTGATACCACCTACAGTGGTAGGTGGTACAATATCACTAATAAGCCATACCCTCAAAATATTTCTAAAGGTGATTCATGGAAGATTATACAGAAAGCTAGAAAATGATATGGATGATACCCAATTTGGGTTCCGCAAAGGACTTGGAACAAGAGAGGCATTGTTTGCATTTAATGTCCTCTCTCAAAGATGCTTAGATATGAACCTGGATATTTATTCCTGTTTCATCGACTTCGAAAAAGCGTTCGCCAGATTCCGACATGAAAAACTAATAGAATTATTGAAAAACAGAGATATAGACAGACGAGACTTACGAATTATCATCAATCTGTATTGGAATCAAAAGGCCAATATAAAGATAAACGAACAAGAGTCCGAGAATATTGATATAAAGAGAGGGGTAAGACAGGGTTGTGTACTGTCGCCGCTACTGTTTAACGTGTACAGTGAAGCCATATTTCAGGAAGCGATAGCGGAACTAAGTGATGGAATCTCTATAAACGGAAGAACAGTAAATAACATCAGATTCGCTGATGACACCGTTATAATGGCAGACACCCTTGAGTCGCTACAAGAATTGTTAGATAGAATTAACGATTATTGCATTCGATATGGACTGAAAATAAACAAGAAAAAAACTAAATTTATGATTGTCTCAAAAACACAACATGGAAATGAAAGGTTAATACTAGAGCAAACCCAAATAGAAAAAGTAAAGACATACAAATATCTGGGAACCTGGGTTGATGACAAAATGACCAAAGCAAAGAAATTAAAGTCCGAATTGAAACTGCAAGGCAAGCATTTATAAAAATGAAGACACTGCTTACAAACAAAGACCTTCAGTTGTCTCTCAGATTGAGGGCTTTAAGATGCTACATATTTTCTATATTACTATACGGAATGGAAGCTTGGACATTGAAAAGGCAACATATAAGAAAAATAGTAGCGTTCGAAATGTGGTGTTACATAAGAATGTTGAAAATTCAGTGGGTTCAAAGGATTACCAATGTTGAAGTGCTACGACGTTTAAATAAGGAGTTAGAAATTATGAACAGTATAAAAACAAGAAAACTAGAATATTTGGGTCACATTACCAGAGGAGAGAAATATGAGCTGCTGAGAGTTATTATGCAAGGAAGGATCCAAGGAAAAAGAAGCATAGGAAGAAGACGCATCTCCTGGCTGAGGAACTTAGAGAATGGTTTAACTGTAGTTCATTACAACTGTTCAGAGCATCAGCCAACAAAGTGACCATAGCCATTATGATATCCAACCTCCGCTAGGAGATGGAACTTTAAGAAGAAGACAGTGGTGTTATGGTGCTGGAACGTGCCGGCCCCGTTCCGGCACTGGTTAATAAGAGAAAAAATAATGTGAGTGTACTTTGTACGCACGTAAGAAGCTATACTTCTATTATATGATTTCAACGAAATAAATATACTTTAAAGAGTTTATTTTTATTTTATTTAAATATTAAACTAATTTTAATGCTTACCACTTTCCAAAAATAAAAAAAAAATAGCAATTGTCCGGATTTGAACCCAAGACCTCTCTATCTCTAGCCGAATGCTATACCAATAACGCTACAAGGTCTCTGTTTTTATAGTCTCGGACATAATGACAATTCACGGTAACAAAACGACGAAGTGAAGTATAATAAATATAAATGTTTTAATAATACTTATCTTACTCGCGATACTCGCGACTACCTATAATAATTATTTATTACTAATAAATGCATTCTCTGTTCACTTTTTTAAACCAAGTTGAAAATACAGCTCATGTTTTCTCATTTGACACTTGTGGAATGGTTCTAACGTCATTTTTTTCTGACTTATGTTATTTCAAAAAAGTGCTCTCTAGGATAAACAATTTGAATAAAATTGAAACAATTGAATGAATGCCTTTGAAATTTTTATCACATTTTAAGCACCAAAGAACCCTCATTTGACAAAAATTTCAAAGCTTTACACTAATTTTCACAATAGTTATTGCAAAATTAATTTTTTTTGCAATTTCGATATTTTCTCGCAATTATATTAACAATAAATGAGTATATCTTCTTCTCGTTGTCCTTATGCCATATAAGAGCGTCGGAATTTGATATCACCTATCCATCTTTTACCCATTTCTTCCACGCCTTTCGGTCTACAGCCATTTCATTCATCTGTTACACTGTTTTCCCTCTCTTTGTCCCGATTTCCTCGATCTGCTCCATCCACCCCTTTCTAGGTCTGCCCCTTCTTCTTTTCCCCTGTCTTTTGTCATCTGTGCCTTCTTTACTAGTCTGTTCTCGTTCATCCTAGTTATATGTCCAAACCAATTCAGTTTTCTTTTTTCAATTTTTTTCTCTATTGGTTCCTGACTTAGCACGTTTCTGATGTTTTCGTTCCTTTCCCTGTCCATCTTCGTCTTTCCAGCTATTTTTCTCAGCTGCTTCATTTCTGCTGCATTTGTGGCACTTTCATGTCTTTTATTTGTGACCCATACTTCTCTTGCATATAGAAGAGTTGGTACTGTGATTGTATTATATACATGTATTTTTGTTTCCTGGCTGCTTTCCCGTTTTCCCAGTATCGTATTATTAATCGCATAATATATTTTCGTAGCTTTCTTTGTCCTATTTGCAATTTCTAGGTCTAGCTTTCCGTCATTCGATATTATCGTGCCCAGGTACTCGTAGGCCGTCACCCTCTCCAATTCTTGCCCTTTACAGAACATTCGTTTTTCGCCTTCAATCTCCTGCTCCTGCTGACCTATTTTCATCGTCTTGCATTTGCTGATGTTTATATCTAATTTCATTTTCTCTATTTTCTCAGTCCATACATCAGTTAGTCGCTGCATCTTTCTCGGGTTGTCTGCTAAGAGAACGACGTCGTCCGCCTACAATAATCCTTCTATCATAACTGGTGTTAGGTGCGTGTAGCATATTATTGTTTTTAAGTGTTTTGTTCTTCTTTTTACATTTTTAAATAATTTATCCATACTTATGACGAATGGGAGTGGGCTTAGGCTATGGCTAGGCTTAGGCTCCCTAAATGAGTATATCAAACTTTGTAATCTCTCTCGTTCCATCCCTCCTTGTGGAGTATTGGGCGCTTATGCGTTTCTTGGCCAAAAGTGTAAGATTGCTGTCTGGCCGGGACAGCGCATCTTATTTTGTTTTTATTCTCTGGATAAATTGTAAACTAATTCCCTCCACTCTCTTCTATCTTTTGCTCTCTTTTTGACTTCCCCCCATCTTAGTCCAATTTTTTCGTGTTCTCTCGTTGTTGTTCTTTTCCAGCTGTTGTCTGGTCTGCCCCTCTTTCTTTTCCCCTCTGGTTGGTATTCAAGTGCTTGTCTTGCTATGCTGCTTTGGTCTTTCCTTAAAGTGTGGCCGATCCATTTCCATTTTTTTTTCCTTGACTGTAGTAGATACGTTAGTTTGCTTTGTCCTTTCCCATAGTTCTGTATTAGTTATTTTTTTTTGCCAGTATATTTTCAGAATTTTTCTTAGAGATTTATTTACAAATGTTTGTAGTTTTTTAGTTGTATTTTCGTCCTGTTTCCATGTTTCTGCTCCATAGAGCAGTATACTTTTAATGCAACTGTTAAAGATTTTAATTTTTGTTCTTTCCGATATTTGGTTTGTTTGCCAAATTCTATTTAAAGCGTTGAATGAGTGTTGCGCCTTTGTTATTCTCGTCTGTATATCCTTTTTACACCCCCCGCTCCTTTCCATGACAGATCCCAGATATGTGAACTTGTCTACCTCTTCTACTTCTTTACCGTTTATCATTATTTTATTATTTGGATGGTTATTATTTTTTAGAAGTTTAGTGTTTTCTGTGTTTATTCGAAGTCCGATTGTGTCGGAGTACTGTGCCAATTTGTCAATTTTTGCTTGCATATGATTTCGGTGTTCAGTTATCAGGCAGATGTCATCTGCAAATTCGAGATCTTCTAACTGTTTGAAAAGGTTCCACCTGATGCCTGTTCGATCGTCGATTACTTTCCTCAATACCCAATCTATCATAATAAGAAGTACACAACCCTGTTTGACTCCACTTTCTATGGATATTTCTTCTGTTACTTCACCTGAATGTTCTAGTTTGGCTTTGTATCCTTCGTAGAAGAGTTTAATAAAGTTTATGATTTTTTGTGGTATCCCATATAATCTAAGGATTTTCCACATCTGTGCCCTATTTACACAGTCAAAGGCCTTTTCGAAGTCGATAAAACTCACATCTATATCTTTATTCCATTCATTTGTTTGTTCCAAGATAATTCTAAGGGTGCAAATGTGATCAATAGTGGAATGGTTGGAACGGAAGCCTGCTTGTTTGTTTCTCAGTTTTTTATATCAAACTTTGTAATACGCCATTTTAAACCATTTTCTATACTCTCGAAGATATTTGTACTAAAAAAACCATAAGTTTCACTATTTTCCATTGATTTGAAAAAAAAAGGAAAAAATGTTTTTTGCACTAAATTGTTTATAAATAAAAATGGCTGCCAAATCCTACGCAGGAAATAGTTACACTTTGCTCTTAGGTATTACCTGTCGAAAAAACGATTCAGTACCCTGGCTGTTGAACTGTCATGGAAAAAACCTTATTGCCCTGGACTATTAACCGTTATAGGAATCCATGTGAATAATCCATTTGTTTTCTTAATTTAAATTTTTTTGAACACTGTGTATTGCGAAGTGTAGGATTTAGTGACACCTCGTGCTGTATCTAGTATAATATCTAGACCAACACAGCGTTTTGCAAACGTGCAAAAAATTATATCTTTATGTCTGGCCGTAATATTAGACAATGTGGTCATCGACCCATAGCTAGATTTCCGTTAATTTTCATTTCTTTGAGACCGTTGACCGACTATTTGATAATTGACCTTGTTGTAGTACTTACCTTGTATTTAAGGCTAATCAATGGCTTATTGAGCAGCTGCCACTATGTAATTTAAGATTTCGCCGAAGATAGGCTAATGATTTATTTCATTCATAGTTTTGGTCAAGGATAGTGCCAAATAATAGAACTTACGGTTGTGTGGGTGAAGAATAGACAAGAGTATCATACGTAGACAGACATACCTACAGAGTGATTTATTGGTGTTATAAAGGTCAGAAAATCTGTATAAAAGGAAGAGTTTTATGAAAAATTGCAAGCAACGTACAATAATATAAACAAAAAGTATTAAAGAGATATAAAAATGATAATTGGAGATTTCAATGCCAAGATCGGCAATGATAATATAGGATATGAACATGTGATGGGAAAAGAAGGTCTAGGAAGGAAAAATAACAATGGAAATCGATTAATTGAATTCTGTGAACAGAATGAGCTCATTATAGGTGGCAGTATTTTTAAACATAAGCAGATCCACAAAGAAACTTGGAAATTACCGGGTGGTAGATATAAGAACCAAATCGACCACATACTAATTGAATCAAAATGGAGAAGCTGGCTACAAGATGTCAGGGCCTTAAGGGGTGCAGATGTGGATTCGGACCACATGCTTATTAGGGCCCAATTAAAGATGAAACTAGCCAGAGAAAATAATCGCAAGACTACCAGAAGAAAAAGATTCAATGTAGAAACCCTAAAGCAAGAAGAAACAAGGAAAATATTCACCGACAGACTTAAAGTAAACCGAAATATACACCACTGTAATGGAGACTCTGTGGAAGAAATATGGAAAAACTTTAAAGAGGTCATGATGAAGACAGCAGACGAAACAATCGGTTTGAAAAAAAGTGAAAATAAAAAATGGATAACTAAAGACACGTTACAGCCTATAGAAGAAAGAAAGAAAATCAAGAAAGACATATTGCAAAAAGAAGGAACAAGGGAAGAAGAGATCCTTGAAAGAAAATAAAAAAGCACAAAACATAGAAGTGAAAAAGGCATGCAGAAACGATAAAAGGAATTACATAAACGAAATGCTAAAATCAGCAGAGAAAGCAGCACAAGATAATGATCTACGAACACAATACACGATTATACGAAACCTAACAGGCAATCGAGCAAGAAGTGTAAGAGAAATAAAAGATAAAAAAGGAAAATTAATTAAATCTGAGAAAAAAATAACTCAAAGATGGAGAGAATACTTTGAAGAAATATACGCCAAACATGACCGAACCCAAGAATTGGATGAGCAAATTGAAATACAAGAATTAGAGGTTAATACTGGTGTAATTACAAGAGAGGAAATTGCCAACGCACTTAAATTATTAAAGAATGGCAAATCCGCAGGAACAGATAATTTACCTATCGACCTGATAAAAGCAGACACCGAACAAGTCTACATATGTAGATATGCTACATAAACTTTTAAATAAAATATGGGCCAACGAAGAACTGCCACAAGAATGGAAAGAGGGACTGATAATAAAAATACCAAAGAAGGGAGATCTGAGTAACTGTAAAAATTGGCGTGCAATAACTCTATTAAGCGCCTCATCCAAGGTGCTAACAAAAATTCTTCTCGAAAGAATGAAAAAGAATTGGACCAGAAACTGAGAAGTAACCAAGCAGGCTTTCGTGCTAAACGCTCAACTATAGATCACATATGCACCTTAAGAATCATCCTAGAACAAGCTAATGAATGGCAGAAAGACATAAATTTAAGTTTTATCGACTTTGAAAAGGCTTTCGACCGAGTCAATAGGGAACAAATGTGGAAAATTTTAAGACGGTATGGTCTACCAACAAAAATTATTAACCTGATCAAACTGTTTTATGATGGGTATAAAGCTAGACTAGAACACGAGGGAGCAATCACAGAAGAAATAGCTATTGAAAGCGGTGTTAAACAAGGTTGTATCTTATCTCCTACTTTGTTCCTTATCTTGGTAGACTGGATTATGAGGAAAGTAACGGATGATCGGACAGGCATTAGATAAAACCTCTTTAATCAGCTTGAAGATCTTGAATTTGCTGACGACGTCTGCCTGTTAACAGAACACAGAACTCACATGCAAACAAAAGTCGATAAGCTAACACAGTACTCTGATATGATTGGTCTCCGGATAAATACAGAGAAGACAAAAATCTTAACAAATGATAACCCGCAAATTAACAAAATAAAAATAAAATACACAGAAATTGAAGAAGTAGAGAAAGTCACTTATTTGGATCAATCATGAAAAGAAAAGGAGGATGCATGAAAGACATACAAGCAAGAATAACGAAGGCACAATTCGCCTTCAATGCGCTAAATAAAATCTGGCAAACAAGTGAAATAACAGAGTCAACAAAAATCAATATATTCAATACATGTGTAAAAAGCATATTACTCTACGGAGCAGAAACTTGGAAGCACGACGAAAGCACAACAAAGAGGCTACAGACTTTTGTAAATAGGTCCTTAGGAAGAACTTAAAAATTTACTGGCCTAATATAATAACAAATGAAGAACTATGGAAACGAACGAAACAAACCAGTATAATAGCAACAATCACACAGAAGAAATGGAAATGGATCGGCCATACGTTAAGAAAAGATCCTAGTAACATCACAAGACAAGCACTCGAATATCAACCTGAGGGTACAAGGAAGAGGGGACGACCAGATAATACTTGGAAGAAAACAGTAACCAGAGAACACAACAGAATCGGCTTAAGTTGGGGGGAAGTGAAAAACAAAGCAAGAAACAGAGGAGAATGGAAGGAACTGGTACGCAGATTAACCAGAGAATAAACACAAGAAGACGCGCTGAGCTGGCCACCAGCCGTCTTACACTATCGGCCAAGAAACGCAGATGCGCCCAATACTCCACTAGGAGTGATGGTCCAAGAGAGAGATAAAGGTCAGAAAATCTGTTAAAATAAAATATATCAAAGAAAACTGTTACAAAAATTGTAAGCAGGTAGAAGATTCTACTACTACTTGTCGGTTTATAACGTTCTCCGATATTTTGCCACTTCCAATCGCACACTTCGTCCGGTTCATAGGCGTAACCAGAAGTGATTTTGGGGGTTATAACTCCCCCTTTTTGGATGCACTTTGAGCTCTATACGCTTAACACCATTATTATTCCATACCCCCCAGAGACCTTCAACTAGACGTAGCCCCCCCCCTTAGGATCATCCTAATTACACCTCTGGTCCGGTTGTTCCACAGGTCCTCTTCTATGGCCCTTTCTCTCAGCTCTTTATTTATTCCTTTGTTCCAACTTTTTCTCGGTCTACCTCGTTTTCTCTTTCCTTCTGGTTGCCATTTTAATATTTCCTTTATAATTCGTTGTTCATCCATTCTTTGTATATGTCCGAACCAGATAAGTTGTTTTGTTTTTAGGTCATCCGTGATTGTTCTTTTGATTCCCATTATCTCTAATGCGTTCATTGGTAATCCTTTCTCTTCTAGATCTTCCTGCGGCTCTTCTCCAAAAATCCATTTCCGTTGCTCTCAGCGTTGCCATTGTTCTTTCTTTCAGTGGCCATATCCCACAGCTGTATAAAGTGATACTTTTTACTATAGTCTCCACCGAGCTATCGTTGTTTGAGCTATCTTTCTTAAAAGTTACCATATCATATTAATAGTCTAAGAGCTAGTGAACCCTTCGACTAACGGTCGTCCTGTAAGGCTAGAAATTTTTCTAGTGATAATTCATAGCACACCAAGGCTAAAAACCATGACCTGGCAGGCCTCAGCGGTGCACGTGTATCTACCAGGTGAATCGAAAAATGCAAATTTAGGGGGTAAAATAAACTTTCTCCTGTAAGCTTTAAATTTAAGTATGTGTTTGAGTAAGTCATTTAAAAGAAATGTGTACAATGACAGGCGATTCTGAAGAGCATAACACCTTGCCAGACGAGGGGAAAGATTAGGGGATTTTCCTAAATTTATTTTTTTTGCATCGAAAAAATTTTTTTTAAGTTTTTTGAATCATTCCAAACAGAAAAGGTCTTTGGTGATTTTTCTCTTAAGTTAATAGTTTTTGTTATATAAGCGATTGAAAATTTTGAAAATTGCGAAATCGACCATTTTTAACCCTAAATCGGACATTTATCTAAAAATTTCAAAGTTGCCAAGGTAGGTAGATATTCCTTAAACATTGATTGATGAAATCCCAAAGAGTTTTTTGCAATACAATATCGGAAACCACTTTGTTTTTTAATTGCTAATCAAGCGGACGCGACACTGTAGTATAAGTGAGGACGTTTGAGTTGGCATAAATTCATTATCTCGAGAATGGGCAAATTTCAAGATCAATCCTCAGACAGGTCGATTTTTATTTTTAAATTAGGACTTTTTGGCATATATATAATACTAGTGACGTCATCCATCTGAGCGTGATGACGTAATCGATGATTTTTTAAACGAGAGTAGGGGTTGTGTGATAGCTCATTTGAAAGGTTATTTAATTCTCTATTCACTAATATAAACATTAACATAATTACTTATACAGGGTGTACAAAAAAAATTTTTTTATTAAATTAACTTTGATTAAATTTGACAAATAGAAGAAAAAAAATTTTTTGTACACCCTGTATAAATAATTATGTTAATGTTTATATTACTGAATAGAGAATTAAATAACCTTTCAAATGAGCTATCACACAACCCCTAAAAAGCATCGATTACGTCATTACGCCCAGATGGATGACGTCACGAGTATTATATATATAAAAAAAGTCCTAATTCAAAAATAAAAATCGACCTGTCTGAGGATTTCTCTTGAAATTTGCCCATTCTCGAGATAATGAATTTATGCAAACTCAAACGTCCTCACTTATACTATAGTGTCGCGCCCGCTTGATTAGCAATTAAAAAACAAAGGGATTTTCGATATTTTATTGCAAAAAACTCTTCGGGATTTCATCAATCAATGTTTAAAGAATATCTACGTAACTTGACAACATTGAAATTTTTAAATTAATGTCCGATTTAGGGTTAAAAATGGTCGATTTCGCAATTTTCAAAATTTTCAATCGCTTATATAACAAAAACTATTAACTTAGGAGAAAAATCACTAAAGATCTTTTCTGTTTGGAATGATTCAACAAACTTAAAAAAAAATTGTTCGATGCAAAAAAATTAATTTAGGAAAAACCTCTAATCTTTCCTCTCGCCTGGCAAGGTGTTATGCTCTTCAGAATCGCCTGTCATTGTACACATTTCTTTTAAATGACTTACTCAAACACATACTTAAATTTAAACCTTACAGGAGAAAGTTTATTTTACCCCCTAAATTTGCATTTTTCGATTCGCCTGGTAGATACACGTGCACCGCTGAGGCCTGCCAGGTCATGGTTTTTAGCCTTGGTGTGCTATGAATTATCACTAGAAAAATTTCTAGCCTTACAGGACGACCGTTAGTCGAAGGGTTCACTAGCTCTTAGACTATAACTTAAACATACCGCTTCACATAATATAAAGGAACGAGTTTTTTAAACACAACTCAATAATTTCTTACAGATAATTTCTTCAATACTAAGAAATGCATTAATGGTTACATTTTAATTTTCTTATCCTAAAGTTTTTGTTTCTTAAATAGAAAACTACAAATATTTTGCAGTATAAGAAATATAAGTTAAGTTAATCCATATTTATATTTGTGATCAAGAAATTTTCTTGCAATCAAATAAATATTTTAAACCACAAGAAATAATTCTTCAGAAATACCCTCTGTAGTAACTGTGGTTATTAAATAAAAACTTTTAAACTTCAGGTTTGCCGTCTGTAATCATTGCATGATTACAGACGGCATACATGTGCATGTGCATGTTATGCTTGGGGGACGTTTGTTGCCGCCCCCGAGTGTACATGCATATGTATTTGTCTGCTGTCTTAACTACTTTTATGTATGTTGTTCAATATTGGCTTGATCTTATGGATCTTTAGCATCTTTTACAACCATACATTGTTCTAACTCTGGTTTTTATTTGTAGCATTTAGTGACTTGTAATCGTTGACCTTAAGATGCTCTGCATATTATAGAGAGCGAAACCGCTTGTTGGAAGTTAAAATAAATGATAGAGAATACGTCTGTTTTTTACTTCATTCATCTTTTTTTTTTGTTCTCCAATGCACAAGTATTCGGTTTTCTTTTTATTTACTTCTAAACCCCATAATATTTATATCATACTTTTCAATTAATTTTCGTGCCATATAGTTTAAATCGTCATAATATTGAGCCACTACTACTGGATCGTCTGCAAAGTTGAGCGTATATATACCATAGTGTTTGTGAGTGGTATTCCCATTGTTCTACATTTTTGTTTCCATCTTTTTAAAGAACGTTCGAGGTATATTTTAAATAAAGTGGAGGAGAGGCAACAACCTTGCTCCTTTAATCCTTTTGATGTTATAAATCCTGTTGTTATTTGTGTCTCTGTTTTTATTTTTGTTATTAGTTGATTGTGTAGCACTTTGAACGGCTTTTATTAATTCTATATTAATATTCATGCTTTCCATTGGTTGCCACAGCTTCTTCAGTGGAACGCTGTCGTAGACTTTCCGTAGGTCGACAAACAACATATGAATTTATTGATTCCGTGCCATCTTCGTCACAAACGGCTGGTTCGTGACAAATTTTTACCAGTGAGAACGCGGCTTAAGCTTTCGACTTTTATCTTTGTGGTGTATTCTGGTGTTTTGTTATCATATAATATGTGTTAATATTTGTATATCAGTACATAAATTGTTTTATAACGAAAATATTATTGGTATATATTCGTAAACGGTGTTGTTATTATCCCATAATTTGCAAATTTTTACAATTATTTGTATAATTTACATAAAATACCACACGTACTATTCCGGTTTAGCTTTCTCACCTAAAAACACTAAGTGGTGTCTTACAAAAAATTTATGTACAACTTATTTGTAAAAATTAATTACATCTATTCCAGTGGTACTAATTATGTTTTTAAGCCTTGAGAATAAAAATAATAATGGGAATAGATAAAACTAGTTGTAATAATTTGTTGACGGTTATCATTAAATTGTTCTTGAAAGTGATAACATATTGTTTATGTGTTTATATCAATATGGATGTGTTAGGTTATCTAAAACATTAAAATAAAGTATAAACGAAAACGATTACAAGAAAGGAAGAGACATGAAAATTTATGATTAATAAAAACATATTGTAAAATAAAAAAATATTAAAAAAAATATTTTTAAGAAACCCTTTTCTTTAGTTATGAGTGACTAAAATAAACATATTTTAAAAAAGCCAACTAAAAAGCAAAAAATAAAAAAAAATTTAAAAAATCTAACACATTCGTCAAAGAAAAGGGTGGCGCGTCTTCATCGAATAAACAGTTTTCGCACCACGCTTTTCTTTAATGAATGTGTTAGATTTTTTAATTTTTTGAAGTTATACTTCTTTACGCGCGATATGAGGGTGAATTTTAATAGGATTAAAACTTTTGATCCCGGCGCAGTCGCATTACAACTTTGTTCTGATTGGATGTTCAAATGACATGACAAAAATTATCCAATATGGCAGCTGTGGCACAGCTGTGGGACTGTGGTTTGGTTATGTATGGTTGTTGCGTTTTAAAATTTGTAGGAAGAGAAACAACAAACAAAAAGTTAGTTAATGGTTATACTGCCTTTTTAAATAGTTTTCATATTATATTTTTGGACTTATTAACATAGAAGAGATGATTGTTGCATGCCAATGTGAAAGCCCATCAAACTGTGACTAGTATGAGTGCCGCAAAATTACTGATAAAAAACCTATTAGCTCGAAGGCGTAGAGAACTGTGGATAACAACAATCAACCGGGACGATCTACGACCTCGCTTATTCAAAGCTAAAGAATCTTACATTGGTAAGTGTTTTAAAAATAGTTGATCAAATTTTGTTATGATATTTGAACATAGCCACTTTGCACGATGCAAGTGATTGCGAAATTTATTAGTCGTTATACGGGCTCTGATTGGGTCTGATTGGGAATGATCTGTCAATAATAAATAATTGTTCAATATGAAGGTAAACAAATGTATAATATATTAGTTTTATTGTTGTGAGGACAGAAACAAAAAAGTTTATAATTGTAGTGATTTTTAAATAGTTTTGAAAGCAACAGGTACGTAATAATTGTAAATGTATCATAGGTACCTACCAAAATACATAGTATGTAATACTTTTATTTACATAATTTGATTACCATCAAAATTTCTATCAATATTCACCTAATATATTGTTTTCTTACTCTATGTTTTGTTGTATTTTTTCAATTCTAAATCATTTCAATTCAAAATCAAAATAATTTGATTTACATAATTCAAAAATGTCAAAAGTTTAATCCGTTTAGTTAGTCGATCTTCGCACATAATGACACACTGTCTCCGTGGCGAAGCGTTTAATGCGAGTGAACCCCAATACCACGCCAATACCAGCCGCGCTGGTAAGTTGGTTCGAATCCCAATAGAAACTTTTATTTTTTTATTTTTTTATACAATTTATGATTGTAAGTGTATTTATTATATAATTTTATTTTCAGAAAATACGTATTTACTTAAAACATTTTCCGACAATTTAATGTTCAGAAATCATTTGTGGCATTTTTAATGTGTTTGTGTGTGTTTTATTCTTTTATTATTTTAATTTTTGGCACTGTTTTAATAAAAATGTTTGAGAAGTAGTAAGTATAAATTAGTTTAATATTTAAATAAAATATAAATAAAAAGTATATTAATTTCGTTTATAATCATATAATCATATAATAGAAGTATAACTTCTTACGTGCGTACAAAGTACACACACATTCTTTTTTTTTTTATTTTTTGCTTTTTAGTTCATTTTTTTATAATATGTTTAATTTTAGTCACTCGTAACTAAAGAAAAGCGTTTCTTAAAAATATGTTTTTCATATATTTTTATTTTTTACTTTTTAGTCTTACACTTTTTGAACATTAAAATATATCGTCATGTTTATTAAAATATGTAAAAAACATATGATGTACAAACATGAAAAGTAGTCGGAATCGCCAAACAATTTGAAACTTTATTGTTTATTTATGAAGCATAACGTAAACAATTAATGTAAAAAGTGAAATTATGTATAGTTCATAAATAATTAGCTACAATCTGTAAAAGTTTCAAGTTTCTTCATTGTAAAAAACAAGAGAATTTAAGCATTTTCCGGTAAAATCGTTTTTCATTTAAACAATAATTAATAAACAAAAAAATTTTTATTGACTCTTCGTGTATTGTTCCCGCGAATGCATATGTCTACAAATTTTTAGTCATTTGCATTGAAGAAATGTCAGTCAAATTAACGTCCACAGATTTGACCCAAACGATTGATCTAAAGAAAAGCGTTTAATTAATTAATACAACAAAACGAATTCTAATGTTGATTGTAGCACAAAACGTCTCTACCGGTGGTTTTTCTAAGACTACGATAAAAGCACGAATTTTTTGAATTCGAGTTTTGGTTGAAGTTTTGTTTCCTATCGTATTGAAATTTGACACGAATAAACGCCGATTTATATATAAACAAATATATGAGTGTTCAAAATTTGAAACTTTATTAACAATTAACGTAAAAAGTGAAATTATGTATCATATTAGCTACATTAGCTACAATCCGTAAAAGTTTCAAGTTTCTACATTGTAAAAAACAAGAGTATTTAAGCATTTTCCATTAAAATCGTTTTTTTTTTTATTTAAACAATTATTAATAAACATAAAAGATTATTTTTTATTGACTATTCGTGTATTGTTCCCGCTAATGCATATGTCTGCAAATTTTTATTCATTTGCATTGAAGAAAAGTCAGTCAAATTAACGTCTAAAAATTTAACGCAAACTATTGAAGTAAAGAAAAGCGTTTAATAAGCTGAATTTTATGCATAAGAAACAGCTAAAAACAATCTAAAATATCACAAAGTTAATGATAACAAAAGAAAAAATCGAAGACCATAAACTGTTACAACCGCAAACAACGAAGAAGACTATAAAAACTATTGAGAAAAGAGAGAAATGAAAAGAATAATAAAACATAAGTAAGCAAAAATACCAGAGATGGAGATAAAATCCAACGAACAAAGAAAACGAGCCAAAAGAATCATAACATCAAAGAAAAGAGAGTACAATGAAGATAAATTGAAATGCATAGAAGAAAGCTATAAAAATAGAAAAATCAGAAACTTATATCAAGAAGTAAAAAATGAGAAAAAAGGATGCCGAAGAATTACATTACAAAAGCAAAAATGGAAGGAATTTAGTAAGCGACGAGGAAATACTGAACAGATGAAAAGAATACTTCGAAGAGCGTCTAAATGGAATACCCACAACAGAATATGAAGAAGTAGAAGAACCGAATACAAATACTGATCAAGAAGAAACAGAATAGACTGCCTAATGAAAAAGAAATAAAATAAATAATAGAGAAACTAAATAAAAACAAGACTCCAGGAAAGGATGAAGTAACAGCTGAAATGTTTAAATATGGAGTACCAGTATTAATTAAGCAGTTGGAAAATTTGATAAAAGAAATTTGGGAACAAGAAATGAAAGAAAGAATACCAAAATAATGGACTGAAGCAACACTGTGTACAATTCACAGAAAAGGCGACAAAAGTTTATGCCATAATTACACGGGAATAGAAAAAATATACAAGGCACTATGTGCTATATAAAATTGGAACTAGTGAAAATTAATAAAAATAATAAAAGTTACACTTGGAGAAACAGAAAATAGGGTCAAAATAAATGGAAAGGAAACAGATAAGTTTAAGTTCGGTAAAGGGGAGACCCACTATCATCATTGTGGTTCAGTGTGGTCCTTGTTCTCTGGTTCAGTATCCTTCTTAAAATTTTATCAGAGAAGCCGAAAATAACAGGACAGGACTTCTATACCAACGAAAAAACAAATGATTGGCATTCGTTGATGTCATAGTATTGATAGCCAGGCCAGGAGTATTAAATACAGTAGACTCTCTCTATAACGAACACGGTTATTACGAGGTTTCGCTTATAACGAGGTACACTAAATGTCCCATGAAATTCCTATTGAACTGTAACACCTCTATAACGAGGCATATTGGTTATAACGAGGAAAAATGAAATCGTAGAATTTGTATCTTTACCTGTTTTTAGCGCTGTAATGGCTATAGATACATACGCCAACTGACTGTGTCGACACATCTGTGTCGTTATCGAGGATAGTGCTGTAATAAAATCCACCGCCTAATAAACCTCTTCCTGTTCTGTTTATCTATCGACCGATATTGAATATTGTAAGAAAATTTACAATTTATGAATTTATGATGGCAAAGCCTTATTGTTGAGGAAACAATATTTAGCATCTTATATTGCTCCGAATAGCTTCACTATACGAAGTTAATGTTTTAGAAAACTATATATTCATATGTATGCACAATATTATTGTTGTCTGATATAACGAGCTCCGCTTATAACGAGGTAATTAGTCCACCATTTCAGGTATCGTTATAGAGTGAGTCTACTGTACTAGAAAGAACAAGAATTAAAAGAAATACTAAAAAGACTAGAGGCGATAGGGAGAAAGAAAGGGATATACATAAAGGAAGAAAAGTCTAAAATATATGGAATGGACAGAACGAGAACACATACAAGGACAAGGAAAATACCTGACAATATAAACACAGCAGGAAAAATATATAAATTCGAAGAAGTAGAAAGATTCCAATATCAAGGAACAATATTCACTAGGAGACCAAATATAAAAGAAGAAATCCAAGCGAGAATTATGGCTGGTAATCACTGTATCTTTGCTCTAAACAACTTATTAAGAAATAAGAATATATTTTATATACGAATATATTAAGTTTACAACCAAGATGCAGTAGAAATAAACAAACCAAGACACTTAAATCCTACTAGGAGCACTCCCGAATCATAATTTACAATGTATAAACTTTGGAAATCATGATTTGGGATTTACAATGTAAATTATGATCCAGGAGTGCTCCTAGTTGCATTTAACATGTTTTGGTTTGTTTATTTCTACTGCATCTTGATTGTAAATTTAGTATAGAATGGCTATGGTAAGAATATATAAGCCAGTGATAAGATCTATAGTATTATTCTTCTAAAAGTGCCTATCTTCTGGAGATGTTGGCGACCACATTGACCCATCTTATTCTATTTACGGCAGCTCGAAATAGATCAGTTGACGTTAGACCAGTCCACTTCCTAAGATTGGCCAGCCAGGATATACGTCTACGTCCAGGGCCTCTCCTGCCCTCAATCTTGCCTTGTAGAATCAACTGCAGCAGTCGGTATTTTTCATTACGCATAATGTGGCCGAAGTAAGCCAATTTTCTGTTCTTTACGGTGTTAATTATTTCTTTGTCTTTTCCTAGCCTCTGGAGAATAGTTATATTAGTTGTGTGGTGTATATATGAGATCCTCAACATACGTCGGTAGCACCACATTTCAAACGCCTCTAACCGTTTTATGGCATCTTCTGTCAGGCTCCAGCTTTCAACTCCGTATAGAAGGACACTAACGACGTAACATCTAAGAATTCTTATGCGTATATTGATACTTAAAGAAAAGTTGCAGAGAATTTTCTTAAGACTGTTAAAAGAGCTTCTGGCTTTTTCAATACGAGTTTTTATTTCGTAGCTATGATCCCAAGTATCCTTAATGTTGCAGCCCAGGTAGCATATTTTCTGTACTCTCTCTAGAGGTGTATTGTTTACTGTAATTTGGGCCGTTTATGTTGGTGTTTTTACTAATGATCATTATTTTTGTCTTCTTACAGTTTAGTTTTAAGCCGTATTTGTTACATGCTTCTACAACATTATCCATGATCCTTTGGAGCCCCTGCGCCCTATCCGCCAGCAACACTGTATCGTCTGCATATCTAATATTATTTATAAGTTGTCCATTTACTGCAACACCATCTTCTGATTCGTCCAAGGCCTCTCTAAAGATGTTTTCAGAGTATATGTTAAACAATGTTGGTGACAGTACGCAACCCTGTCTGACTCCTTTTTCAACCGTGAAGATTTCGGACAGTTCATTTTCGAATCGAACTGTTGCTTTTTGTTGGAGATATAAGTTTGAAACGAGTCTTATATCCTTACCATCGAGTCCTGATGTTTTTAGGATATCGATTAGTTTTCCATGTGGGACTTTATCAAATGCCTTCTCGAAATCTATGAAACATGCATACACATCGCAATTGACATCCCTGGCTCTCTGTATTAGAACTTGGAAGCTGAAAAGTGCTTCCCTCGTTCCGAGTCCTGATCTGAATCCAAATTGAACTTCACTCAGCTGTTCTTCTAATTTGGTGTATATGCGCGAGTGAATGATAGTAAGGAGTACTTTAAGTACATGGCTCATCAAACTAATTAATCTATGTTCTTCACATTTTCTGGCGTGGCTTTTTTGGGAAGTGGAATGAATATTGATAGTAGCCATTTTTTTGGTAAGTAACCAGTCTCGTATATGTTGTTGAATAACTTCGTAAGAGCTGTAATTTGTTGTGCCTCTAATAGCTTTAAAATTTCACCATGCACCTCATCAGAACCTGGTGATTTCCCATCTTTAATCCGCTTAACGGCCATAGTTACTTCTTCGTTTGTTATTTTTGGGCCATAGGGATTGTCTGTTTCATACGGACTTCGTGCAGCATCTTCGAATAATTCTTGCATATATTCTTTCCATCTTCTTAATTTATCTTCAATTGTAGTCAAAATTTGACCTTCGACGTCTACGACTATGCCTATATTGCGTTGTTTTCTGATGTTCTGTACTTCTTTATTCTTTTTGTGTATATGGAAATCGTCATGTTTGCGTTGTAGTGTTTCAATCTCTGTACATTTTTCCATCAACCATGCTTCTTTTGCCCCTTTTATTTCTCTCAGTATACTCTTATGCAACTTTTTGTATTCATTGTCATTTCTACCTTTTAATTTCCTTCGCTCTTCCATCATCTGCAATATTTTATCTGTCATCCATTCTTGCTTCTTTTCTCTTTTTGATTTAAGATATTCATGCGAAAGTGTGTTGATAGATGTCTTCATTTCGTTCCATTGTTCTTCTACGCCACTAGGAGCATCTTCAACTATTTTCGCAAAATTCTTATTAATCTCTGTTTTTACTTTTTCCTGGATGCTATTTTCTTTCAGTAGTTTTATATCTATCTTGGGTCTTATTTTCTTTTGAATTATTTTGAGTCGTAAATTGATATTTGCAACTAACAGACTATGATCTGAGAAGACATCGGCGCCTGGATATGTTTTTGTTGAGGTGACAGAATTTCTAAACCTTTTGCTTATGTTAATAAAATCAATTTGGTTTCTTATGATTTTCCCTGGGGTATCACCAGGTGCTTTCCATGTATAAAGCCTTCTTGGATGTAATTTAAATAATGTGTTCATTACAACCATATCCGTCTCTTGGTAGAATTGTATCAGTCTTTCTCCTCTTTCGTTTCTTGTGCCAAGACCATATGACCCCACAACATTCTCGACTGTACCTTTTCCTATTTTGGCGTTGAAATCGCCCATGATGATAGTTATCTCATGTTTTTTTGTCAGCTTTAGAGAGTTTTCTAGAGTCTGGTAGAAATTTTCTATTTCTTCTTCGGTTGATTCGGATGTCGGTGCGTAGACCTGAATGATATTTATATTAGAGGGACTTGAATTAATCTTCAATAGCATAACTCTATCTTATATGATCGTAAATCCTATTACTGCTTTGGCTATTTCCCTTTTTACTATCATCGCTACGCCATTTCTGTTTCTTGTTGTGTCATCTCCCGAATAATAGATATGGTGTTCACCTATAATTTGTATGCCAGAATTTGGCCATCGAACATCGAATACTATAATACTTATAGTATTATATGCCAGTGAAACATGGAAGATGAACAAATCCGAGCAAGTCATGCCGAAAGTGTGGGAAAGAAAAGTCCTCAGAAAAATATTTGGCGGAAAGATGAGGAATGGAATGTGGATAAGAAGAACAAATGTAGAAGTGGAGAGGATGTATGGAGAACCGAATATACAGTCGGAAAAATGAAAGAATACCCATGAACGAACATATAAAACACGCTGTATTTTCCTGTCACCGTGTCACAAAGAAAATTGTCCAGTGCAAGTACATGTAACAATAATTATTACATGTACTTGCGCTGGCCAATTTTTTTTGTGACACGGTGACAGGAAAATACAGCGTGTTTTGTATGTTCGTTCATGGGTATTCTTTCATTTTTCCGACTGTATAGGTTATTGATTATCTTCAAAATAAGAGAGCTAAAAGGAACTACAACGTTAATGGGATTTTATTATCTTATATGGTCAATGGACCTCTAAATTTGAAAAACCCGCGGAGTGCTACCATTTAAATGGGTGCGTTTTTGAGAAAGGGGTGAATGAGTCCCTAGGCACAGGGTGAATTAGGGTGAGTTCTATGCCCTTTTAGTACACAAACACGTCTACAGGAAAATTGTTCCAGGTTAAATTTACTATCAAAATATCACATTTTAAAGTCAAAAATATTTTCTTTACAAAAATATACTCAAAAGAATAACAAGAAGAAAACACAAAAGAAAGCAATTTTGTTTTTTGCCCTATAACTTTTTTCCACAGGGATACAGGTATAAGCATTGCTTCAGCGAAAAAAAACTTCCATCCTTCTTCGTTAAACTGACGTTTGATAGAGGTCTCTAGGATTTATAGTTTCCGAAATAGGATTTTTCAAAGTTTGCCGCTTAGAACATTTTTGGGTCATTTTCCCCATTATTTCGCAAACATTGTTCTGCAACTTTTTTCTACGCATCTCTAGGTATATGCAATGGTACACTTTGGAACACTTAGTAGAAAGAGAAGTCAATTATCTTTAAAATGGTCTATTGTATAAGATTGTACCACTATTTTTAAGCAAGTTATGCTCTTTCAAGATTTTATACTTTTATGATTTTTGATATTTTTTATGATTATTTTTAGAATTTTTCATTATGACTTTTTTTCTTGTACATTCAGGTATATACTATTGTGTATCATTTTGTCAATCAAAGATAGAATAAAAATTTAATTTTTTAATATAACGCGGGCACATAAATTTGATACCTACACCCTGTATATTGATTTGTAACTATTTATTAGAAGTTAGCTTTTACGCAGTGGGTTTATCCTTAATGAGTTTTTCCCTGAAGAATTAAAGACATTTGTAAATAAGGTGAAGTGAAATGACAATTTATTTCGGATTATAATTTTAAAAAGATTGTTTTGTTACGGGAAAGGCAAAATCCACAGGTAATTGTAATTATTAGTTTTTAAAAAAATAAGGTAGAGAAATTTGGAATTTTAAGCCCTTTTGTTTAAGCCCAATAATATTTGTAGAATTCCCGAAAAGCAATTATCAGGAGTAGAAGTATTTGTTGAAAGAATGCATGGGTTTTTTCGAATAAAAAAAAAGATGAATGTGAAGAGAGAAATGTTTTTGATTGGTTTAGCAATTTGGAATGGGGAGAGAGAAGTTTGAATGTTCAGACAGTTTGGAAAAGGAGATTATTATGTGACCGGCATCCGAGAAGAGCAGTCAAAAGTTTTCGTGAGTAGTTCAGAAGCAAGTACTAGTGGCTGTTTGATAGTGAAGAGTAGCTGAAAGGTGAAACAAGAGACAAATCAAATTGAGAAGAAATACCTCTTTGATTCTGTAAAGCCCAAGAGAGTAAGTTACAAGAACTATAGTTATTAAAATTATTTGTGACACCAAGTAAAAAAGATACTTGGGTCTCAGGAGATTATTATTGTGAGAAAGAGAGGAGAGAGTTTTGGAGTTTATTGAACGAGTACTAGTCAAAATAATTCTGGCTCGTGTTTTGGAAAAATAGTTGCTGGTATGCTGCTGGATTGATGCTGAGAACGGAGAGGGCTTTGATTGGTAGCCTAACATAATCAACAAGGAAGAGCTGTTTGGGTCAAGAGGAGACATCATTGTGTGTGAATCAAAAAGGTCAGTCAATAACTTATGTGATAGATTTTCTTTATAATCAGAAGTTAATTTTTTTGCGTAAAAGCATATGAATTAAGATTCCAACATTTCAAAAATTTAATAGGAAGTATAAGTAGTTTTGCGAATACCTAAATTTGTTTGTTTAGCTTGTTTTATTAATGGTATCAAGAACAAAGCGATAAATATTTGTTTGAATTAGATTCATTTAGACAGTTATGCCCACAGGATTTAATTGATAAATTTTCAGAGCATTGCTTTTGATAATAAAGGTATTTGTATGTGCTTATTTATGGTATTTCTATTTATTTCCTTTTCCTATTTTATCCCGAGAAGGATCAACTAAGAGATACTGAAGCCACGAGAAAGGATAAGTATAACCTAAGATAATTTAGTTATTTTTTTATGACAAAAATGCACCCTGAGATTTTTCTTCATTTTTTTATGTATGATTTGCGACAATTGAATAATTAATTAAATACATACTAATTAATATAAAAGTTAGAGAAAGCAGATCATAACAATACATTGTGAAATAAAAAAAGAATATTTTATCTACTTTAAAATGGTGTATTGCAAAAAATTCTAGGACTATTTTTAAACAAGATATTCATAGGATATCCAAGGTTATGCGTAATTTGAGAAAACTTTTAAAATTTTTCATTTTTTTCAATTAGAAGAATATATAGGCATATTATAACATAATTTTTATTTCCAAATAACTTTTCTTAATAAAACTTTTCGATATTTTGAAATATAAAGCTACTTTAATCTTGAGCGAAATTCATATTCTTTAACATACCTCGTACATTATTGACAAAAATTTATATCTGATGATTGCATCCCAGGTTTTAGACTACGCAGAGAATTTGATAAAGAATAACTTTTTTTCATAAAGTTAATAATAAAAAAGTTTTCCATATGGTTCCAGCTTAGTGGGACCTATTGCATGTGTATGTGACATTTATTTATGTGAAAAAGCATATCTTGTTTAAAAATAGTCCTTGAATTTTTTACAATACACAGTTTTAACGTAAATAAAATAGGTTTTCTTTTTTATTGGACAATGTACCTGGACCTAAATATACAACAAAAAAAGTTATAATGAGAAATTTAAAAATAATCGTAAAATATATCAAAAATCATTAGAAGTATACAAATTTGAAAAACCATATCTTGTTTCAAAATAGTCACACAGCCTTTTACGATAGACCATTTTAAGATAATTGATTTTTCTTCCTATTAAATGAAACATTGCATTTACCTAAAGCTGCGTAGAAAAAAGTTACAGAACAACGTTTGCGAAGTAACAAGGAAAATGTCCCAAAATCACTGTGAGAGGCGAAATTTGAAAATTCATAATTGGGAAAATACAAACCATAGGGACTTATATCAAATGTCACTTTAAAGAAAAAGAATGGAAGTTTTTTTTTTCTGTGAAGCAATGCCTATACCTATATCCCCATTGAACCAAGTCTTGGGATAAAAACAAAATTGCTATCTTTCGTGTTTTTTTCTTGATTTTCTTTTGAATATATTTTTGTAAAAAAAATATTTTTGACTTTAAAATGTGATATTTCTATAGTAAATTTAACCTCTAAATTGAGGGAGCATTTGACAACACCTCTTACGAAGCGATCACAAGGGCGATCCGTCTAAAAGGAATAGACGAAACAAGCTGTAGATGGATAGACTGCATGCTGAGAAGCCGTGTGATATATGCTACGTTGCTAGGGGATACAGTGTCAGCTCAGGTAGCCAGAGGCTGCCCACAGGGGGGAGTCTTATCTCCTCTATTGTGGAATCTGGTCATGGATGGCCTGATAGCTAGACTCGACAACGATAGGCATCACGTCCTGGGCTATGCGGATGACCTAGTCATCTTAGCCCACGGAAAATTTAATGGTACAGTCAGAGATCGAATGCAACAGGCTCTGACAGTAGTTACAGAATGGACTTCAAATGTAGGGCTTAACATCAGTCCTCTAAAGTCCAAAATCATGAAATTTACTAAAAGAAGGAATTCAGAGGAATTGGGTCCTCTAAGTCTAAATGGTATACATTTAAATCTGGTGAGTGAAGTAAAGTATCTCGGGATAATATTAGACTCAAGACTTACTTGGAATCAGCAGATAGAAAGAATAACGAAGAGAGCGGTATCTACGTTAATGGTAGCCAGACGTACTCATGGAAAAATGTGGGGTTTGAGACCAGACATGGTATATTGGACTTATAACATGGTAGTAAAACCCACAATTACATATGCATCAGTGGTATGGTGGCCAAAAGTGCAGCAAAAAAGTGCCATCATCAAATTAAGCAAGGTGCAAAGACTTGCTTGTCTTGGGATCACGGGGGCTATGAGGGGCACACCTACGGCAGCTATGGAGGCACTACTGGATCTCCCTCCTTTACATATAACAATAAGAGGTGAGGCGAGAATGGGCTATTATAGACTGCGAGAAAACCTGAGCAACGTACCAGTTAAATCAGGACATAGTAAAATAACGAATGAAATTAATGATGCCGAATGGATGATGATTTCTGACCATATGACATCAAGATATATGCCTGAAGTACCTTTTCAAGTGGACATTTGCCCACGAGACGAATGGGACAGAGGAAACTCTCGACCCAGACTGCAGGGTTGCACCTGGTATACGGACGGGTCTAAAACTGCAGACGGTTCGGGCGCAGGAATATTCTATAGGGGTGGAAATTTCAACATTTCTATTCCACTGGGAGAATGTACCTCCGTATTTCAGACAGAGATTTTTGCAATCTTGCAGTGTGCAAGAGAAAACAACCTGAGGGCATTCGAACTGCAGCGGGTTAACATATGCACAGATAGCCAAGCAGCCATTGGGGCTCTTATAAGCCCTAAGGTGAACTCTAGGCTGGTGTGGGAATGTCGACAAGAACTTGATAGACTGGCACAACATAACAGTGTTATACTGGTATGGGTTCCAGGTCATCGGGGCATATACGGCAATGAAAGAGCTGATGCACTTGCCAAGAGAGCATCAGCTACAAAATACCTGGGTCCAGAGCCGGCCGTGGGAGTGCCAAAAAGCACCGTCCGCGAACGAAAAAAAGCCTGGATCCGAAGCCAACACAACTCACACTGGGAGAGTGTACCCGGTCAAACACATGGCAAGATGTATATCGGACGGACATGTGCTAGTAGAGCTGAGTTACTGCTGAAAACAAGCAGGAATCAGCTCAGAGTCATAACAGGTTTCCTCACTGGACATGCGCCAGTTAAGGGTCACCTGCATACAATGGGGCTGTTTCATGGAGACTTGAGCTGCAGACTCTGTAACAGAGAACCTGAAACAGTCAACCATATTTTGCATGACTGTGAGGCATTGGATCGGAGGCGGCAAACACTTTTCGGAGACATCGAAATGACTCCAAAATTATATGGCACCCACCCACTAGACCTGTACAAGCTGGTACAGGGTTCCAGAATTCTGGAATGGGTTTCATAAACAATGGAAGATGTACAATAAGCCAAGTGGCTGCAGTACAACCGGTTCACAACAGACGGCTTCCAGGGAAAAAAAAAAAAAAAAAAAAAAAAAAAAAAAAAAACCTGAAACAATTTTCCTGTAGACATATTTGCACCAAATGTGCATAGAACTCATCCTAATTCGCCCTGTGTCTAGGGACTAATTCACCCTTTTCTCAAAAACGCACCCCTTTAAATGGTAGCACTCCGCGGTTTTTTCATACTGAGATCCATTGACTATATGGAACAGTAAAACCCCGTTAACGTTGTAGTTCCTTTCTAAAATACATAATCAAGAGCCTAATAGTAGGGATCATAAAATCACAAAGACTGAGATGGTTGGGACATATCCAAAGGATGCCAAACCCGAGACTTCCCAAAAGAATACTAACGGTAGGAATAGGAGTAGAGAAGAAGAAATGTAGACCGAAAATCAGATGGACGAAAAATATTGAAAGAGACATAGAAGAACAACTTAAGTCACAAATTGGAAAAATAAAGCAACAAAGGAATAGTAAACCAAGCCATGGATCTTCTAGGGCTGGAGAGCTAAACTATATACTTATTTACAAAGTTACAGCCATTTTTATTTCGATATCGCTACGAAATAAGAAATAACCACGCTGTATATAAAGAGGAATAAATAAATAAGTCTGCATTTTAGATAATAAGGTGAAATAAAATGGTCTAGTTTTCAAATTAAGTTTAACAGAAATCATTGACAAATATTCGTATACAGGGTGAACTACAAAATAAAATACGATTTTCTCACATTTTTTACATGTGTGTTTCCCTGTATTTAATTTTTCAAAAGATTCAATTTATGATACTCTTTCATTTTTATGAAGCATTTCCTGTACCTAAACTCATTGCTTTCCCAGATATTTTCAGGTTTCTTCAAATTTTGGGACTGGAGAATATCATTGCCTACATTTTTTCTAAATACCTTTTTTGGATATTATGTACTATAATGGAATTATCGGCCGATGTGGCCCCAAAAACTCAATCTGTATATAAAAAATAAAGGTTTTAGTTTATTAAATGACCGTAGAAAAAATATTGTGTGCATTACGAGCAAAACGTCACATTATTTTCCTTGAGTAGCAGCAGTACCACAGTCAGCTTGTCGTTTGCAGTGTGTGCATCTGTTATAATAATTATCTAGCATCTAAGTATGAAACGTAGAAATATATTTTTGTAAATATAGAAACCACGATAATTCAACAATTTTGATGTTTTTATATGATAAATATTTATTCAAATATTTATCTGTCCATAAAAACGTTTTTTATTCATAAAAATGATAAAAAAAAACAAAAAAGTTATTACCCCTGGTGGGACTCGAACCCACAATCCCCGGCTTAGGAGGCCGATGCCTTATCCATTAGGCCACAGGGGCTTGGTATTGGTATATTTTAATATGGAATATAAACCAATATCCAATGCTTTTCTTATTTTTAAGAAATAAAAAATTATTAATACATACACATCTACTTACTATAAACAACTTAACTAATTATAATGTTCGATTAAAATAACTTTAACCAGTACTAAATAATTAAAAATAGTTATACAGTGCGCTGGAATAAGTGTTATCACCCTTATTAACTTATTTATTTTTAGTACATAAGCAAAACGCTCGGACAGGTCGATTTTTAAAATAATCATAGTATATATTATAGCATCAATGTTTCGAATTTTATGCGATGCCTCTTCAGGCGACAGGCACAACTTTGATTTTTTTAAATGGGAAAGTACATTATGTTACACCTCATTTAAAGGCTTTTTAAATACTGATTACAAAAATGTATAACACTTTAATCCTCTTTAAGAGCGTAGGCGCAAAATTTCGTTCGAATTATTTTTAAACGCATTTATTTTTTCCGAATCCTGAGAAAACTAATAAATATTTTTGAAAAATTTAAACGCAGAATGAAAGACTACATTACTACCGAGGGCCTGAAAGTTCCTTAGAATAAACAGAAAGATTCTTTTGAATGATTTATTTGAAATTAAAAATCAGACTAAATTTTCTCTTTTTTTCACCCCTGTGACTTAAAATAATCATAGTAGTTTTCAGGGACTTTCGACGCTCGATAATACTGTAATATTTCATTCTGCGTTTAAATTTTTCAAAAATACGTATTAGTTTTCTCAGGATTCGAAAAAATTGAATACATTGAAAAATAATTCTACCGAAATTTGGTGCCTACGCTCTCAAAAAGTATTAAAGTATTATACGTTTTTGTAATCAGTATTTCAAAAGCTTTTAAATGAGGTGTCACATGATGTACTTTCCCATTTAAAAAAATCAAAGTTGTGCCTGTCACCTGAAGAGGGATCGCGTAAAGTTAGAAACATTGATGCTATAATATACTATGATTATTTTAAAAATCGACCTGTCCGAGCGTTTTGCTTATGTGCTAAAAATAAATAACTTAATAAGGGGGGAGTAACACTTATTCCAGCGCACTGTATAAATAAATCTAATGTATTTTACCTAAATCTCTCTAGTTAAAAGAATTAATATACAGGGTGTTTGCTAATGAATGGGCCATAGCTTAACCTTAGATTTCTGAGTTTAAAATAGGTCGATTTAAGCTAATTTACCTTAGTACGAAAGTTGATAATAACCGAAATACAGGGTGTCAAAGTTAAACTTTTATTTTATTTATTTTTGAATATTTCCTGACAGGCACAGGATAACAACAAGAAATTTGGTAAGTGGGAGTTTTTTGGGACGAGAAACCTAAATTTCCCACCAAAAATTATATATAACCTTGAGGCACTCACGTCTTTCAGCACTCATTTAATATATTGAATTTTTTTATCCCCCACTCTACATAATTTTGAGATCAAAACTTTTATTCCGCCATTATTTTTACTTAAAAAAGGTATAGGAACTATATTTATTCATCTCGCTAAACTCAACCGTTTTCGAGATAAACGGATTTTAAATCTACGATGGAAATTCAATTTTTTGTATTTCATTTTAGTTACTAAAAACCATTTGACATATCCTTGTCATACATGGCAGCAAGTAGTAGTACACCCTACTAAATTATGTTAAACAAACGTTTAATGGCTACTACCAGTGGCGTACAACGGGGAAAAGTGAATGGTTGACCCTTCTCAAATTCTACGCTAGTAGCGGAATTGCTATTTTAGTGCAATTTTTGGATTCTCTAGTACTTTGTATGTAAATAATATACTTATTCTTCATTTGTAACGATAAAATCATTCGTTTTTGAGATATTTGAAATTAAAAACGAAGTGGCATAATACATTAATCAAAATAACTGAGCCATTTCGTTTTTAACTTCAGATATCTCGAAAACTAATGTCTATATCATTACGAATGAAAAGTGTACTATTTACATAGAAAGTATTGGAGAATCAAAAAATTGCGTTAAAATAGCAATTTCAGCCAGTGGCGTAGAATTTGGGAAGGGTCAACCATTCTCTTTCCCCTGCCGTAATCCTCTGGCAGTAGCAAGAAACGTCTATTTAACATAATTTAGTAGGTTGTACAATACCTACATTTACTATCAAGTATGACGAGGATATGTTAAATAGTTTTAAAGTACTTGCTTAAAATATTTTTTAAATAAAACAGTAACTCAGTAACGGGCCACATTTTATTTAAGTGATTTGGGTTAAATCTTAATATTTTGAGCCCAGGGATTACAGTTAAAATATTTCCAATTATTAATGAAACACCCTGTATAAATTTGTGCCGCCCCTGAACTGAGAATCATTAAAATTAACAAGAAATAATTCATATGACTATTGTTGTGTGTGTTTATTTTGTTGGAATGCATGTTCTGAGAAAAATGGAAAAAATTCAAATTTCGTATTCGATTCTCGTCGCTATTATGCGTGTATGTAAATGATGAAAAAAGCGCCGGATATCCCTAAGATGTTCTTTGTTATTGTTGTTACATAGGACAACATTAATATCGTACTGATGGTGACGTGGTTATTAATGAATCGAAGTTTTATATGTACCTATTGTTGTTTAATTACAGTTGTTATTAAAAGTACCTTTGACCAAATTGAAAATTTATTGTCAATGGAATATGATCACTGATAAAATAAATTTGGTACCAGGCCATGCTCATATCAGATAAAAAACTGACAAATAACTTTCGTCGTGTAAGACAAAGCTTATTATTCCATATGATGGTTAAATAAGACATATGTTAGTTTATTAGAGAATATTACACCATTTTACGATGAGAGGCACTTATAAATTTAGCAATTCTTCCTGGCTTGCCCACTGCTGTAGTTATTTTATGACATATCTATAATATGTGTTGTTCCCAAGTAAGTCGTTTATCTATATACAATCCATGATACTTGATCCTCTCATTTTTATTAAATTTGATTTCTCCAAAGTTCAACTGCATCTCATCCCTATCTGCATCTATATTTTTTGGTAAGTGCTACAATCTGGTCATTGGCCAATGAGTAACTTTTATCTTTCCTATCTTACTAACTTCTTAATATGTATTCCAGGGCGCATCTGTTTTGAAATGGACGTTGAGAGGTGACTCATATTTTTTTGCAGAAATTCATGCTACACTTAGGACCTTCATATTTTACCCAGAAAAATATATGATACAATAAAACAATACTGTAAATTTCATTAAGATCGATTTAATAGATTTTGCAAAATAAATCATGCAATCCAGCTTTCTAAAAAAAAAATCATTTTTTCAAAATGTTGCAGGACTGAAAATAAAGCAGATAGCATGTTGAAAGTTTTTTACGTATAGAAGAATAATGTACTGACTGTCCCTTTCATTTCAATTTATTTATTTCTATCGAAATGTACTAAAAATTAAAATGTATCAATCTTTATCAAAGGGCATTGGAATGCCCAATCACAGCAAACGTATCCGCTGTCCTGTGCGTAGAACCAAAAAAGTTACAGTATTCGTCTATATATAAAAAAAAATTAACTTGCTGTCTGCTTTGTTTTCAGTCCTGCAACATTTTGAAAAATGAATTTTTGTTGCGAAAGCTGAATTGCAAAATTTATTTTGCAAAACCTATTAAACCGATCTTGATGAAATCTACAGCATTGTTTTACTATATCATAAAGTTTTCTGGGTGAAATACGAAGGTCCTAAGTGTAGCATAAATGGTTGAAAAACATTAAATGCGAATACTTGTTTTTATATGGTTTTTTCGCAATTATTGCTATTTTGCAACAAGGATGACAATTTTTAAAATTTTTAGCTAATCATATATTGTAGGAAATTTAATTACGCAACTGTTATGTTAGTGCAACTTTTCTTGAAAATGAATACTTTTAAAGTTATAATCAAAAAACGAAGAAAAAAATCGAATTTTTCCTTCATTTTTTGACATTTTGATTATTTAAACAATGTTCAGGACCTTTTTGAGTGGAGGATAACTCAACTATTATTATATGAGTTATATTCAAGCGATTTCTGCAAAAAATACAAGTCACCTCTCAACATCCAAATGTACTAATATTTTTACAGATGCGCCCTGGTCTAATGTAAGAGTCAGCCTTTAATGCCTTCTTAATTGATTTTATTGTCACCGGGAAGCTTTTTGCTTGCGCATTATCACGCAAAGCACTGCTTTTCTTTTATCACACACTACACCAACACGTTGCTTGTAAACTAGTCACGCAATGATCCGCTTTTAACTTTATCACACACTATACACTAAGTCGTGAGGTTTGGTCCTCTTCAGTCTTCTCTTCTGGCTTGAGTTGTTCAGAAGCTGGATGGCATCAGTATTTCAGTGGAGAAGAAGTCTTTTTTCGTGACTTTCTGCGTGTTTTTGGATTTCCTTGTCGACGGACTCCATTGTGAAGGTCGTTATTACGGATGTACATGTGCATTAACTATGCCCCTTAATACTTTGTTTTGAAAAGGCCTTAGATGTACAAAATTTTTGAGTTTCATTATTTAGGTATAAAAACGGCTGGAGTAAAGTGATCAGTCATTTTTCAATAGTCAATAGTCAATTAAAACTTCCCCTGTTCCCGTACATCAAAGTCTGTCCGACTAGACACCGTTAAGCTGTTAACAAATTTTCAGCTTGCTGTTAATAAACTTTTTTTGGTACGCGAGGTCCAGGGGCCTGATTCTAATTCATTTCGACAGTCGCAATTTCATTTCGACACCGCCATGACAGCCGCAGAGTATAGCGATTCTTATTCATTTCGATATTAGTTACAACTGGGGATATTAACCTTATTATGTTGAGACTGCTCAGAATTTGGGTTGGCGCTCCAGTTTATTGGAATTTGTTGATAGTCTGGGAAAATTATCAAAAAATGCCATTTTTGGGAAAAATTATTTACCAGCTATTTTATTGCTAAAATCGAATCTTAAGATTGCATATATTAGTAATATGGGGTATGACAAGTCCGCAGAAAGTGTGTTATTTTATTTATAAACAAATTAACACTCCTAAATCTTCTTTTTTTTTTTCAATAAGTGGTCTGTAACTCCTAAAATTTTTCCTTTGAGCCAAAAACACTCAAATAAAAATTCACCGTAATTTAGTTCTGCACAAAGTTATTTTTTTTCCGTTTTCCTTCAACAAAAATTTTACTCAGAAAATCCGAGTTTTCCAAAAAAATCTGCAATTTTCAATAAAAATTTTAGGGAAGTACCTAATTATTTGTCAATAATTAAATAATTGATGACATGAAAGATTTATTATAGTAGATTATACAGAGGGGCTAAATTATGGAATAAATTCATTTCTTTAAAACGGACGATTTTGGAGCAAAATCCCGAAAGAGGTCGATTTTTATTTTTAAATTAGAATTTTTTGGCATATATTTCTTACTAGTGACGTCATCCATCTGAGCGTGATGACGTAATCGATAATTTTGTTAATGGGAATAGGGGTCGTGTGGTAGGTCATTTGAAAGGGCGTTCAATTCTCTATTCAGTAATATAAACATTATTATTATTAGGTATTTATACAGGGTTGCCAAAAAAAATTTTTGAATTAAATTAATTGGCGCAAAAAGAAGAATGTATGTAATTTATTTAACTCAAAATACATTGTACTGCTGTCAGAAAATAGAAAAAAAAAGGTTTATTTCACAAATAAGCATTTCTTTTCGCTTAAATTAAATCACAAACAGCCTCCCTCCTACCTATTGGCAGTTTGAACATTTAATTTAAGCTAAAAGCAATGTTTATTTGCAAAATAAACATTTTTTTCTATTTTCTGACAGCAATAGAATGTATTTTGAGTTAAATAAATTACATGCATTCTTCTTCTTGCGTCAATTAATTTAATTCAAAAATTTTTATGGCCTCCCTGTATAAATAATGATATTAATGTTTATAATACTGAATAGAGAATTAAACGCCTTTGTAAATGAGCTACAACACGAACCCCTATTCCTTTTTAAAAAAATAATCGATTACGTCATCACGCTCGGATGGATGACGTCACTAGTTTGAAATATATGCCAAGAAATTTAATTTAAAAATAAAAATCGACCTCTTTCGGGATTTCTCTCTAAAATCGTCCATTTTAGAGAAAATGAATTTATTCCATAATTTAGCCCCTCTCTGTATATCAGGAGACCGGCGACAATCTAACCAATAGTTTAGCAATAATTCAAATGTTAATTAAAAAATTTCGGTCGAAATAATAACCAGAAAGATTATGATACACCAGAATAACTATGATTTTCGTATAAAAAAGCACTATACCTATTCAACGTACCTTACAGGATTGAAATTGGACCATTTGAGAGGTCTCAGGAATGTTATAAAGAAACAATTTTTTGGCTTATAAACAAATAGAACCCCTCAGAAAATATTAGATTAAATTAAATTAAGTTAACGCTGTTGAAAAGGGCACGGCTTCTGTGTCCTTTTCGAAGAAAAACAAATTGAATTGCGAGGAGTGATTCCAGGTATAACCGGTCAAATTTGACCGGCATTTGCGACAGAGTTATAAACAACAGGATTTTAATCTTTGAACCATTAGATACCTTTTAATTCCGGTCCTCTTTGTACATACAAATTTTCATATCTTCAAGACACTCATAACAAAAAAGGTTTATGTCACTGTCACCAAATTATTTAATTATTGATAAATAATTACTTCCCTCAAATTTTAGTTGAAAATTAAAGATTTTGTTTGGAAAACCCGAATTTTCCGAGGAAAATTTCCGTCGAAGGAAATTGGAATAAATTATCAATGTGCAGAATTAAATTACTGTCAATTTTTATGTGAGTGTTTTGGTTTAAAGTTAAAATTTTCGGAGTTATAGAGCAATAATAAAAAAAAGATTTCGGAGCGCTAATTTGTTTATAAACAAAATAGCACACTTTCTGTGGACTTTGCACAGCTACATTACTAATATAGGAAATCTTAAGATTTGATTTCAGCATGTCCAGCAATAAAATAGCTGGTAATTAATTTTCCTTGTTTTTTACTAATTTTCCCAAATTATTACCTTACATCTTTCATTGAGTTGATGATTCATGTTGTGGACATTCTCAATTATTATATTTCTAATTTAATACTATTCTATCTATTCCTCAAAACAAGCAAATTTCAGTTAAACCCAGCTATATTAAAATACCTTTTGCTTTAGTTTTCCTTGCAAGAAATAAACAAAACACATCTAAACTAAACCTAACCTCGCTTTTGGCCATTCATTCATCTCCGTGTCAAATAATTTCGACAGTCGAAATTATAATATCAACACCCTTTTTAAAGTCGCTATTAATTTCGATAGTCGCTATTTCATGACGTCACATCGTTAGTTCAACTAAAATCCACAAGGCTCGCACAATCGCATTTCAACCGTCGCCATATTGAAAGCGACTTGTTTTTGGTCGAAATTTGATTTAGAATCAGGGCCCAGGTCTTAGATATAGAAAATTTTTGAGTTCCATTTTTAGGTATAAAAACGGCTGAAGTAAAGTGATCAGTCATGTCAGTATGAAAAACGATAGGATTAATATTATTTTACTGTTTTAAATTAGCTTAAGTTTTTATATGTTGATTTATATTTAAAGTTTATTAAAAACTTTTGATATAAAATGTGTCTTTTTATTGGATCTCAACAAAAGTCAACATGAACAGTCCAAGCTTCGGTACCATCCAGAAAAATAGAGTGGTTATAACATTTTACCATCCGATATCGGATTTGCAGATTGAGTCTTTGGTTACTGAGAAAGTTCCTTATCTTCAAAAAGGCTGCTCTTGATGTGAGATTGATAGTGTGATTTTCTCCTGCTTCATTTACTGTAAAACCAATATATGAATCTTACATTTATCTTTTGACAGCTGTTTTAGTACTCCTTCATTATGTACCTATTTTAAGGTACGTATCCATATGTTGGTGCTCCGTGCTCCGTGTAGCTTCTCAAATGAATACGGCATGTGCTCCCCTACATATAAACCACAAACCGGTTGAATCAAAGAGGGCGAGCACCGAGGGGTGAGCACCAACGTATCCACTATGTGGAGCTGCTACACGGAACACGGAGCACCAACGTATGCATACGTACCTTTACATTCAAACTTCCTATCTTTATTTGTTTAGATAAGGTTTTCGTGGCTTAGGCTTATTTTACCATTTCATTACCAATTCCTTACGATATCCGCCTGTCTTGTTTTAGCTTACATTGCTGCTAGCGTTCGCTCACTGTTGTTCTTCTGTGCGAGCAGGCCAAGATCCACAAATAATTGTCTAGCCAAATATATGATGATGATGAAGAAGACTTTGAAGAAGGTACGATGGAGAATAAGCCTTTTAACCTGACTGGTTTTCTGTAGTTTTCCATCCCTTAGTCGATATATTCCAGTTATGTAATAGACACTGGAAATTCGATGCTTCTTGTAAATAGAAATTGAGAAGTTGCATGCCTTTGTACCAATAGGTATAAACGGTGAAAGGGACTATTCCATTAAAATAAAACACAGCATAGTGAAAGCAAGATCAGAGTTCGTAAACATGACATCTCTCTTCAGTAGTCATGATTCTAGTAGTCATGATGACCACTGGGGATCAAAATTTCTATTATCAAAATAGTATGTATTTTCAATGTTATTATAAGGAGTATAAGCTAGGACACTATCTGAAGCTTCTTTAGGAAAGCTCGAAGCCCTCGAGATGTAATATTACAGATGCTTCTTAATAATTTCATGGGGGTATATGACTAATATTAAGGTTTTACGTAGAATGGGTAAATAATTCAAGATTATGTACTAATCCAAATACAGTGGAACCTCGATAAGTCGGCCCCCGATAACCCGGAAGTCCGGCTAACACGGACCGATTTTCATCAGACAAACATTTCAACAATAAAAATGTATGTATTATGTTAAAACATTTTATCTGTAGCCGCTTCTGGAATGTCTTAAAAATATCGAGTTTCATTGATAAAACTTGGCTTCGACCATAATAATATAATATTTGAGAGATAATGGGTATTTGTGTAATTTGAACTATACGGTAAAAATGACTTATGGCACACGGCGGCAGCGGCGGCAGAGCGACGTTCATTATCCATTATCGGGCTATCGCAAACAACAGGCACCTTTTATTCCTTTATTTATTTTCAACTGTCTTTTAAAAAATTATTTTTAGAACAATGGTCTTTTAAACTTTAAACAATGAAAGAGCCACTGTTCTTAAATAACATAACATCGCTCCGATGGCAGACGAAATTGACACAACCGAAACTGACTGAGTTTTTTTTACCTAGAAATGAACAGTACTCTATCTATACTGTGTGTACTACAACTATAATAGGTAAGTTAGATGTGTACTGTGCATATATATTTCATGTTGTTTTAATTATAACGGACTTTATCTATAACTATACCGTATTTTATTAATTTTTACAATGCTCTCCGGCTAACCCGGATTTTCGATAACCCGGATCGGCCGCGGTCCCGATTAATCCGAGTTATCGAGGTTCCACTGTAGCGTAAATTTGAATATGAGCAATGAACAGAGATGTTGCTTATTGCAACTCATTTTTCATGGGAAGGTGTTGGAAAAAGTGGACCAGGGAGAAGAATATATTGGCTTTAAAATTTGAGAAAGTGGTTTGATACGTCTACTACCTGACTACTGGCTGGCCCCAAAATTAGGATAGCAATGTTAATCGCCTACACCTAGGCGACCGGGACAGATAGGCATCGGAAGATAGTCCAGAGAAATAAGGTTTATTTGTCTGGACACTTGAGCAGCCAGGTTGCAAATGAGTTTTTTGGATACTATATACCTAATACATTATAAATACAAAAATGCCCGTCATAGTTCGGACGAAAATTTTAGTTATTAACAAATAAGTGTCAAAAATGGCAGTTTTTTCGTTTAAATCGCTACAGAAAAAAATAGGATAATTATACAGAGTGTAACGAAAATACAGGTCATAAATTTAATCGCATATTTTGGGATCAAAAATAGTTTGATTGAACCTAACTTACCTTAGTACAAATGTGCATATAAAAAAAGTTACAACCCTTTGAAGTTACAAAATGAAAATCGATTTTTCCCAATATATCGAAAACTATTAAAGATTTTTTATTGTAAATAGACATATGGCATTCTTATGACAGTAGCATCTTAACAAAAAATTATAGTGAAATTTGGACACCCTATAAAAATTTTATGGGGGTTTAGTTCCTTTAAACCCCCCCCCAAACTTTTGTGTACGTTCCAAATAAATTATTATTGTAGTACCATTACTTAAACACAATATTTTTAAAACTTTCTTGGCTCTTAGTACTTTTTTGAAAATTCAGTTTTTATCGAGATATTTTGAATATTTGTCGTATACATATCTGTATATGGTTAAGTACGATTAGAGAGACTTGGTAATAATATGAAAATTTATGTATGATTTACATTTTTAGGTGTATTTTGAACCGTATTAAAAAAGAAGCCATATCACGATAAAAGTTGCCTTCTCGAAAAAATACAAAGAGGCAAAAAAGTTTTAAAAACATTTGGTTTAACTAATGGTATCGCAGTTATAGTTTAATTGAAGCGTACACAAACATTTGGGGGGTTTAAAGGAACAAAACCCCCATAAAATTTATAGTAAACATATTAAAAAAGAAGCCACAACTCGATAAAAAATGCCTTATCGAAAAGATACTAAGAGCCAAAAAAGTTTTAAAAATATTGAATTTAACTAATGGTACCACAATAATAATTTAATTGGAACGTACAGAAAAGTTTGGGGGGGTTTAAGGGAACAAAACCCCCATAATTTTTTTATGGGAAGCACAAATTTCACTATAATTTTTTTTAAGATGCTCCTGCCATAAGAATGCCACATATCCATTTTCAATAAAAAATCTCTAATAGTTTTCGATATATTCGAAAAAATCGATTTTCATTTTGTAACTTCAAAGGGCTATAACTTTTTTTATGTGCATATTTGTACTAAGGTAAGTTAGGTTCATTCGAACTATTTTTGGTCCCGGAATATGTGATTTAATTTATGACCTGTATTTTTGTTACACCCTGTATATCTTATTTAGAGTAAATATTCATATTTTAGTAGATGAGCAAAGGTTCAAAATGGCAGTTTTCGAATTTTGGTATGATCATTTGTTGCTTCGCGAATTGCAAAATCAAACTAAAATTTCTAAAATAAAAAAATTGCTATAACTTTTGTGAAAATGAACTTAACACTTTGATATTGCATGCAAAGTTGATACAACTAGTACGTATGATGTACAAAAAATTTCAAGACGGCTCGTCACTTAGTTTAAATTTTATTCAATTTGTTTATCCCAAAGGGCTTTTTTTGCAATGTTATTGGTGAAAAAATAATAACTATACAGCATTTATGTGGAAACCACATAAAAGAATAACACTTGTATTTTCAAAGCATTTAAAAAAATTAATAACAAGTCATTTTAATCATCCCGAAAACATTTTACTAAAGTAGAGTCAAAAAACAATTTGAATAGCTTTGTTAATATTGACTATAGAGTAAATCTACTTTGGGATTTCAAAATCTGGTATTTTTACACGAATTTTCAAAACAAAAACTTTTTGTCTAGGTTAACTGCGGTCAAAGTTATCCGTTTTTATCATTATTTAATTCACAGTTACTTCTATATACAGTCCCTCGCCAAATTATTAGACGCACTATAAGATTTTATAAAAAATGTTAATTATGAGGCCATACTAAATAGGTTTTTGTATGTACCAGACACAATATATGTTGTTTGGTTATCCATTTAATTGTCTATATTTTATCACATCACAAATAAAACAACATAACATTATTATGGAACAAAAATATGTATTTATTGACTCTTGAAGGAAAACAAAAATAACGACAATTAAATGTTAAATATTTTGTTGAGCCGCCTTTAGCCACTACTAGAGCTTTAATTCTACAGGTATTGTAGAACAGATTTGCAGTGATCGTATGCCGCGCAAAATTAAAGCTCTAATAGTGGCTAAAGGTGGCTCAACAAAATATTTACCATTTAATTGTCGTTATTTTTGTTTTTTCAAGAGTCAATAAATACATATTTGTTAATTAATAATGATGATCAGTTTGTGATAAAAACTAGACAATTAAATAGACAACAAAATATTAAATATACATTGTGTCTGGTACATGCAACAAACCAATTTAGTATCACCTCATGAATTTTTTTTATAAAATCTTATAGTGCGTCTAATAATATGGCCAGGGACTGTACATAAAATTCTCATATACCAGTATTAGTTACCATACTCCTCCGAAACGACTTGACCGATTTTTATGAAATTTTACACGTATATCCTATATGACTGAGAATAGGTTTTAATCTATTTTTCATACCCATAAATTATAAGGGGGGTTGCTCCCCTGACATTTTTTTTATTTTTTGAACAATATATATTTACATCTCTATAAAATTCTCCTGTCACAGTATTAGTTGCAGTACTCCTCCGAGACCGCTTGACCGATTTTTATGAAATTATAGATCAGGGGTGGCCAAACTGTGGCTCGCGAGCCACATGCGGCTCTTTAAATGATTAATTGTGGCTCTCGATTAATTTACCCGAGCTCCTTATCATATTTGTGTTATTATATTTAAACAAGTTATTATCGTTCCGTATGTATTTCAAATTTAATATAAATTACTGATTACAAAAATATGAAAGAATTAGTGAGTTTTCCATTTCCAATATCATTATGACCCAAAACATCTCTGAATTAGAATAATTTTAATTAATAATTATTAATAGAGGAGCAAAAAGATCTAGCTCTACAATTAAAATATAAGTCGACTCCGATTACTGATTTTGGAAATTTGTACCAAAATCGAAGTACCTCTCCAGAATTAAATATGGAAATAATTCTTGTCAAATTAGTTCCATATTCGGAACAACGTACTTATACTGATCATTTTACTCCACTCTAAAATTCGTGAAATCGAAACACCAATCAGTATTAACTAACGAGAATCTGAAAAAATTACTGAGAAATCACCAATTATTTACCAAATTTTAAAGAATTATCCAAAATAATTACACTTTTATAAAAAGAACTTTTTATAATAAAACCTTTTTATTATTTTTAGGAAAGAATATAAAATAATTAACCGATAAACGATTTAACGATAAAATGCTTAAAATTCCAAAAATTACACTCTAATAAAAATAGTTATTTATGAAACAGTTCGTGAAGTACCTATGCTTTTTGCGAACGCACGCGATTTTTAGAGCACGAGCGACAACGGAGCGAGTGCTATACATTGCTTAAGTTCGCAAAAAGTACTTCACGCACAGTTTCATACAATATTTTATCTACGATAAACAAATAAAACAACTGTAACTCTTCGCCACTGGAATTCACTTCTATTCTACAATTTTTAGAACTTTCATACTTTCAAACCACAAAACTGTCAAAAATTTTGTTGTAAGTCATTGCTCATATTGTCATCACCATGAAAACGCGAAAGTTAAGGATATTTGATTATATGAAAGTGTGCCAAAAAACCCATTGAAGGTGTGCGAAAAAGTAAATCCCATTTAAAATACATTGTTACTTCACGCACACGTTAAACTCTTCACGCTCTGCTATCTATAGTGACAGTTTTCACAAACTAAAAACTTATACATATGACATAGAGTAGATAAAGTACTTTTTATAATATCACTGTTTTGTTATTGTACATGTACATATGTAGGACACAACATGTTTGTAAAGAATAATTAACTTATAAAATATGAAGTTTCAGTAGGTGTATTAACTGTTATTTATAATTATGATTCCAAAAATTACACTAGTATAAAATAGTATTTTTTATAATACCACGGTTTTTTAAAATGGTATATATAATTTTAAGTATATACACTTTCAATTATTTATTAAAACAATTAAAAAAGATACGCAACAGCCGGGTTCCAACTGGGGACCTCTCGATCTGCAGTCTAATGCCACTGTGGCACCATCAATTTGTAGATATCCATTTATTAACGTACTTTAAAATATCATTGCATTAGTCACATTTTTAAAATAGTTTGAAATTTAAAAAAAATCGATTTATCTATAGAGTGTGATTGGTCAGTGGGGCATAAAGCTTTGTAGATCCGTTATAAGTAATAGATAGTAATAAAAGTTAATAACAAAAATTGTAGCCAACTTTGATTACAGATTGATAATCAGTAATCGTAAATTGTAAATTTTAGACAATTATTCAGCCATGGCTTACTTAAAATTTGGAAAGATTTAGACCCGTAATTATTAATAATTTTGCTCTGAAAAATGAAAATACCTCGAAAACTAAGAAATGTACACATAGGGAATGTTATACAAAAATTATAGTATGGTAATGGTACTTTTCGATAATGATATAAAATACAGGGTGTTCTATTTAAAATTACTGAGAAGATAATGTACTTTCGTTTTGACTCACCCTGTATTCAATATAAAAAAATTAGCAAAACAAACATTTACGAAAATTTTGACAATAAATAAAAAAATATGACGTCAATAAACCATTGACCTTGTGCTTGCTTTTATTTATACAGGTAGTTAAACTTGTTACGATTTTCATATAAAATTGGTTATAACTTTGTAAATACCCCGTATAACATACCAAACTTTTATATTTTTGTAATTTAAAAGTTACGAAGATTTAGAATATAAAATAAAATACACGGTATTCTATTTAAAAAAAAAACATAAGTTTGGTCTGCCACTATGTTATCGAACACCCTGTAACATTCTAACTAATTTTGTAATATGAAGCTCAAAGTTCGCTACAATTTTTGTTAAGTTTTATCGCTATACATTACTATAACGGATCTACGGAGCTTCATCCCACTATATAATTAATCACCCTGTATAATAGCAGTTAAATATTGCATTGTTAGCTAGTTCTAAGCTATCCTGAAAATTTCAGGTGTCTAGGTAGCCTAGAACTATTTTTAAAATGGATTACAAAATTTGCGGAGTCCGTGACACCAACCAAGCCAAGTAAGGTTTTAAAAAAGTCAAATAAATATATTTTAAACTTTTTAGCAATGAAGTTTAATACACATTTTTTGTACATTTATTTATAGGTTTTCAATAAATATAATTTCTTTAAAAACTACTTTTAAAAAACCTTTTTTGTATACTTTTTAATTCGTAGATAATTGCGGCTCGCGAAAAATTTCGAATTTTGAAAATAGGCTCGGACGATCAAAAGCTTGTCCACCTCTGTTATATATGTATATTCGGTAGGCCTTAGAATCGGTCGTAATCTATTTTTCGTATCCGTGAGTGATAAGCGGGGTTCCCCCTAACATTTTGTAATGTTAGGTGGGGATATGTGTACATAACGTACTCTACAAGACTACGAGTACATACAAATTTAAAAAATTATAATCAAAATCCATCAACAAGCTCCGGAAATATTAATCGCAGCATATTATGTGTGAAGAATCAATTTCATTTTTTGAGTGCACGGATTTTAATAATTTCCCTCCACCGAGCACTAATTGATTGTTAGGACGTCAATTTTAAAGCTTTATTAACCACTTTGTTGAAGTTCAAAATTTACTCAAACTCTTACGCATAAACTATATACCTTGAACTTCAAAGTGGCGCTAGTAAAGTTGCTTAATTGTTATAAACAAAGTAGCTGTGAATTAAATAAAAAAAATTCTAACTTTGACTGTAATTAACCTAGGCAAAAAGTTTTTTTTTAAATTGGTGTAAAAATACCAGATTTTCAAATCCCAAAGTAGTTTTAGTCTAGAGCTAATATTAGCAAAGTTATTCAAATTGTTTATAAGTCAAAAATGACTCTAATTCAGTAAAATTTTTTCGGAATGATAAGCATGACTTTTTAATGAATTTTTTTATATACTTTGAAAACATAACTATTCTTCTTTCACGCGGTTTCAACAGAATTGCTATATCTTTATTATTTCCTGAACAATAACATTGCAAAAAAAGTTCTTTGGGATAAACAAATGGAATAAAATTTAAACTAATTGACGAATCGTCTTAAAAATTTTGTGCATTATATGGACTGCTTGACTCAACTTTTCGTGTAATATGAAAGTCTTAAGGTCATTTTTGCAAAAGTTATAGCAAATTTTTTATTTTCGAAATTTTAGTTTTATTTTGAAATTTCTGAATCAACAAATGATCGGACCAAAATTCAAAAACTGCCATTTTAAACTTTTGTTCATCTTCTAAAAGAGGGATACTATAAATAAGATATTTAATTTCCCTATTTTTACCTGTGGCGATTTAAAAGAAAAAACTGCCATTTTCGACACTTATTTGTTAATAACTAAAATTCTCGTCCGAACTGTGACGAGCATTTTTGTATTTATAATGTATATAGTACCCAAAAAACCTATTTGCAACCTGGCTGCTCAAGTGTCTCGAACATGGAATATATTTACCTTATTTCCCTGGCGTAAGAAGAGGAAGAAGTTACACGCTACAACAAACCAAAAAAGCAGCATTTATGCCTTTAAAATAATAAATCATTGCAGCGAGGCTGAACCATTCCGAATGAATTTAAATTATTATTAAGAACAATATAATTTTATGTTTAACACAAAAAAACCCAAAGAAAAATTCAAGGTGGTTTATAATTATAAATTGTGTGCAAACCTATTCAAGAGAGCAAAGTTGAATATACGCGAATTTTATCTTGCATTGAACAAAAACACTTTATGGTATTGAAATTATTATGCAATGAAGTTCACATTGCAAATGTAGCACACTTCGTGTTAAAAATGATTAACCTTTGCCAATTTTTTTAATATCTCATTGGAATTGACCTGTAGTAATTTAACTTTAGATATCAAATAATGAAATTCACTGTAAATGTATTATTAGAAAGATTAATTGAAGCCATTGTTGAAACAAAATTCTAATTCACTGTGACTTCTTTAAAAACAAAAAATAATTTCCCATTTAAAATAGTTAATTACAAAAATGCCACAAGGAAATAGCTTCAGAACAACAAAAAATATAATTTTAAAAACTTGAAATCTCTCTCTCTCTCTCTCTCTCTCTCTCTTTCTCTCTCTCTCTCTCTCCCTCCCCACCTTTCCCGTCTTCTTATCTCTTGTCCCCATTTGTTTCCCCATTACTGATAATCGTGATTTTCTCCAATACTAGGTGCTCCTACGATATATGTCTCAATATTTTTTTTAATACTAAATACCTAAGCAGTGTTTTTACTACTGAAATCTGGTCACATTTGACCAAAAAAGCTTAACCCTTTTGTGTCCTCTTATTTAATCTAACGAGTATGCACTATAGATAGCTAACACGTAACACAGCACTTTGCTCCTGCTTTTACACTTTAATACTTTAATCATCATCAGCTCATATTCGTCCACTGCTGAACACAGGCCTCCTCGAAAAACTTCTATTCGGATCTATCTTGCGCTGCTGCAATCCAGTTGGTACAAATCCTCTTTATATCGTCAGTCCATCTTGTGGGTGGTCTTCCCGGGTTTCGTATATCCGCTCTCGTCTCCACTCCAAGATTTTTTGGTCCACTTATCATCTTTCATTCTAGCGACGTGTCCTGCCCACTTCCATTTAGTTTTGGCTATGTGTTTTATAATATCTTCTACATCACTTCTACCCTATCCCTGAACGTTATGCCCAACAATGGTGTTTCCATACTACGTTGCGTCATTTGTAGTTTTCGTGCAGATGTCCTTGTTAAGTAAGTGTATCTGCGCCATATGTAAGAAGAGGCAGGAGACATTGATTAAAGACTCTTCTTTTTAAGCTGAACACTTTACACTGACTCAAATGGTTTTCTTCGTTTGAGTCTTCTTTCTAACCCAGTATTATCGAGGAGCTGGATGGAATCGATGTTTACATGAGTATGGAACCGTTGTTCGTGATTACCTGCCATCTTCTTGATAACTTCATCTACGTCTTCCATCTCAAGATCCTTGCGGAGGTCGGCATTTCTGATTACCAATGATGTTCCTTAACACTTTATTCTGGAATCACTGGATGATCTGGATATTACTTGAATTGGCAATCATACGTCCATACTGGTCTCAGTATTTGTTTGTATAGCAGTTGTTTGTTATGTTTGGAAAAATGCGGTCTCAATGTAATAAAGGAATTAGTTATTTCGAATATAATAATAGTTACAGTATACAATAAAATCCTTTATAAAAGATACATATTTATAATCCCTAAAAAGGGCTACATCACAGAACTAGTTTTCGATTGGTTGACCAATGATCATCAGTGCTTACAATTAATAAAGTTGAGCTTGCTATAATGGTTACAGATCTCCTTTTTCAAAATTTTCAGTTGGAAGGTGTTCTTTAAGTTGACTTGAACATTTCTTGGTGTTTTGAAAATGCAAAATTTAGGAAAAACGTTGTTAGTAATACATTGGGAGATGAACCATATATCCAGCTTGAGAGTACATCTTTTGGTAGCTAGACGCATGTATTGATTAGCCAAGTTGACCATACCGTCAAATATAAAAATCCACAAGGAAAAGCACTGATGATAATTGGTCAACCAATCGAAAACTAGTTCTGTGATGTAGCCCTTTTTAGGGATTTTAAATGTACATACATATACCTTATATAAATGATTTTATTTTTTTTTTGTATTACATGCTATACAACCAATTACAGGAAATTTTTTTCCTTGTGGATTTTTATATTTGACGGTATGGTCAACTTGGCTAATTAATACATACGTCTAGCCACCAAAAGATGTACTCTCAAGCTGGGTGTATGGTTCATCTCCCAATATATTAATAACAACGTTTTTCCTAAATTTTGCATTGTCAAAACACCAAGAAATGTTCCAGTCAACTTAAAGAACACCTTCCAACTGAAAATTTTGAAAAAGGAGATCTGTAACCATTATAGCAAGCTCAACTTTATTAATTGTAAGCACTGATGATGATTGGTCAACCAATCGAAAACTAGTTCTGTGATGTAGCCCTTTTTAGGGATTTTAAATATATACCTTTTGTAAAGGATTTTATTGTTTTTTGTATTACATGGTATACAGCCAACTACAAGAAAAATTTTTTCCTTGTGGATTTTTAGTTACAGTATAGTATTTTTTTGTAGAAAAAACGTTTTTTTTTATTGGAATGTCTTAGTGTCGAACAATTGGTTGTTTTTCTTAAGTGAGTTCCCTAGGCAACGTTTTAAATGATTTTTCAGAAAATGTGTACGTAAAATATTAACCATTGTACGATAATATCTCTTATTTATTAGGTTGTATTAATGCATTGGAATATTTTAAAACAGAGTATAAACAAACAATCCATATGAACATTTCGAAATATTCCATTTACAGTTTAAAAGTAAAATGGTGATTTAACGATTTAACCACTATGTTCAGATTAATAATTCATATTTCCAGGACATAAATATTTAATACGTAAATTTTGCACTATATTTTGCGTGAGGATAATAGAGATTTACCATTTGTATACATTATTTAGTTTCTGTAAATATTGACAAATCATTTTGGTTTTTTTTATAAATGATTTTATTTTTTTATAACTTCCATCTTTAATACACTGAGCTGCAAAATTAACAGAACTCCTTTAAAATGGGACTAGATGTCTCGAATTTCCTAAACTTGTTGTCTGATTTGAATGATTTTTGTAGTATGTTACAGCCTTATTATTTAAGAATATCGATGTAATAAAATTGTTGCTAGACAGGTGAATGTCATTTTATACCGGGTCTAGCAATCATACTGTGTTTTTCCTTTAAGTTCGGAACACCCTGTGGAATATTCTAGCATATAAAATATTGAAATTAAAACTAAATTGTAGCCTTAAGCTTTCTTAACATTGTGTATTTTGATTCATTCGCTTGTGTTCGATAACAAAAGAGATATGTACTTTTATATTACAAATGAGGTATTTGGTCTTGATCAATATTATACCAAATCTCGAGAGCTACTGTTTCTACCTCTTGTAAAGTTTTAGGAGGTGGCAAACGCTGTCGTAGTCTTCTGTCAATTATGTCCCACAAATGTTTGATCGGGTTAAGATCTGGACTATGCGATGGCCAATTCAAAGTCCGAAGATTTACCTGTTGTAAATATGCAATTACAGTTTGTGAATAGAGTTGCACAAGTTTGACTTGAATGTTTGAACTTGATTTGAGTTTGACTTAATTTCAAGTCAAACTCAAGTCAATCCTTCTGACAAATAATTCAAGTCAAGTCAAACTGTTCAATCGTGCAGGTTTGAAAATTCAAACTGTTTGTCAAACTAGTTTGAAAAATAATTTATTTAGTAGATATACTTTTTTGTCGAGATTGACATGTTAGTTGCTAATTAAGATAAGAAAATTAATATTACAATGAATGCCACTTAAAAGTATCTTGATACAGGAAGCGATTATAATCAAATAGGGTAAATTTTGAAAATGATTCCTGTATGTACGCTTAGAATTGCTTGCTGGTAAGTTTCGTATTATCAATATAACTTTTTTATATTAGAGTGTCACTAGATTAAAACAAAGAATTCGTTGGATAGTTTTTTTATCATACCAAGTGTAATTTAATCTACTTTGGAAGCTTTAAAGTATTACATAACGCAAGTTGGGTGAGGGTAACGCAAGTTAGTAAATGGACTAATTAAACATCTAAGATCTAACAACATCACGAGAAAAGCCAAATGCAAAATATGCAAAACCCTGATAAAACCGGTCCTTATATATGGATCAGAGACATGGACACTGTCGAAAAGCGATTATAAGGGGGTGAAAGAAAATTACCTATGGCGCAAAAGATATAATTTTGAACTATACGCAACATACAACGAACCCGAGGTCATAACAACCTTAAAGATCGGACGTCTGCGCTGGATGGGCCATGTTAAACGGATGTTGGAGACCGAAACACCAAAACATATAATGGGGCAAACACCAGTAGGGAGAAAGTCAAAGGGAAGAACCAAACTTAGATACATGGAACAAGACCTGAAAACACTTGAGATTACCAATTGGAAGAACAAAGCAAGGAACAGAACAGAATGGCGGAAAATCCTAGAACAAGCCAGGACCCAAAAAGGGTTGTCGAGCTGCGAACGGCGTGTTACATAACATTGTTTTTTAACTTAAATAAAAAAAAACTACGGAATCACAATCTCCCAACTTTTCAACCTTCGTTTATATTTTACATAGAACCCCTGGATTGTATTATATTACCCCCTCACGCTCCGCTCATGTTACAATAGGACAATAGTATTCAAGTGAAAAAATCTTAAAATTTGTCTAAAAGATCAAGCACGGTAACACATGTTGGCAATAAATAGCTGAATCGTTCTTCACAACAAAAGATGAAAAGGTACAGATGGAATAAAGAGGTTGTAAAATTGTGTTACTACGATACTTGAACGGCCCCTTTAACAAAAATTTATGAAGGGACAACAAAATATTATATTTTTGATAGACTAGGTTTAATGATTTTTTGCGACTTTGCAATGTCGTCTTAAAGAATTAGTTCACTTATTGTCATTTTATAACACTGTTCTTTATTTTTACATAATACAAGTATGTACTTTTCAATTTTCATTGTTTTGAAATCACCTGCCGCAATATCAAATAAATCAGTATATTTATTTTTCTTAATTAATTCTACTTCAACTACAGATTTTTTTCTCTTAATTTTTTCAGTGGAAGAGAAGAGATACCTTCAAGATCAGACTCAATTTGATCTGGTACTTGTTCTGAGCCGAAAAATATTCAGGTTCGGATATTATTAAAAGTAAGAACAAAAAAAAAGGATACCAAATGGGAAAAAACAACTTAAAATAATCTGCTATGCAGACGAAGCAATACTAATCTCTCAAAGTGAAGATGATTTACAACGTATGCTGCACGAATGTAGTATAACCGCTAGAAAATTTAACATGTTAATTTCCCCAAAAAAGACTAAATGCATGGTTATAACAGCAGATCTAATACGGTGTAAATTAGAGCTGGAGGGTCAAATAATAGAACAAGTCATGGAGTTTAAATATCTAGGCATCACACTATCCAGCTACGGAAAGCTCGAAACAGAAGTGGAAGATCAGGTGAATAAAGCAAACATAGCCGCAGATTTCCTGAATGAAACAATATGGAGAAATAAAAACATTGGAAAAGAAGTGAAAGGCAGAATTTACAAAACAGTCATCAGACCAATAATGACATACGCGGCAGAAACACGACCTGATACATAAAGGACAAAAAGAATGCTAGAAACAGCAGAGATGAAAACATTGCGAAAATCGATGGTAAGACGCTGTGGTAAGAGCTAGAAGTGCAGATATACGAAGGAGATGCAAGGTGGACATAACATTAATAACTGGGTGACAAGCAGAAGAGTAGAATGGAACGACCACATAAGCCGAATGACAACAAATAGAGTAGTAAGGACGGCGAGAGACGGTTCCCCAATAGAACGGCGATCAGTAGGAAGTCCACGAAAAAGATGGAATGACAACTTACTGGAGGCACATTTAAAAACGGACAGAGTAATGTCTATATAAAAAGAAGAAGAAGAGAAGATATTATTTCACAAAGCACACACTTCAAAAGGAACGTAATAAACAAGCCAAGCACATACTTCTTAATATGAACTACAAACTAATTTGAGGAGTAGCAGAGTACAGATTCAGACCTATCCAAATAAGTCAAAACAAAAGTCAGTAGGTACCCTCTCAGTTAGAAATGGAAATAAACACGTTGCGAAATATGATATTCAAACTTCAAACTGTTTGAAGAAGTT